>NC_092734.1:1758424-1858424 GCF_047496885.1 Scyliorhinus torazame | reverse complement strand
TCTCCCCCTCTCGCCCGCGCTCTCCCCCTCTCGCCCGCGCTCTCCCCCTCTCGCCCGCGCTCTCCCCCTCTCGCCCGCGCTCTCCCCCTCTCGCCCGCGCTCTCCCCCTCTCGCCCGCGCTCTCCCCCTCTCGCCCGCGCTCTCCCCCTCTCGCCCGCGCTCTCCCCCTCTCGCCCGCGCTCTCCCCCTCTCGCCCGCGCTCTCCCCCTCTCGCCCGCGCTCTCCCCCTCTCGCCCGCGCTCTCCCCCTCTCGCCCGCGCTCTCCCCCTCTCGCCCGCGCTCTCCCCCTCTCGCCCGCGCTCTCCCCCCTCTCGCCCGCGCTCTCCCCCCTCTCGCCCGCGCTCTCCCCCTCTCGCCCGCGCTCTCCCCCCTCTCGCCCCGCGCTCTCCCCCCTCTCGCCCTCTCGCCCGCGCTTTCGCCCCTCTCGCCCGCGCTCCTCGCCCGCGCTCTCGCCCGCGCTCTCGCCCGCGCTCTCCCCCTCTCGCCCGCGCTCTCCCCCTCTCGCTCCCCCCTCTCGCCCGCGCTCTCCCCCTCTCGCCCGCCCTCTCGCCCGCGCTCTCGCCCTCTCGCCCGCGCTCTCCCCCTCTCGCCCGCGCTCTCCCCCCTCTCGCCCGCGCTCTCCCCCCGCGCGCTCCCCCTCTCGCCCGCGCTCTCGCCCGCGCTCTCGTCCGCGCTCTCGCCCGCGCTCTCGCCCGCGCTCTCGCCCGCGCTCTCGCCCGCGCTCTCGCCCGCGCTCTCGCCCGCGCTCTCGCCCGCGCTCTCGCCCGCGCTCTCGCCCGCGCTCTCGCCCCGCGCTCTCGCCCGCGCTCTCGCCCGCGCTCTCGCCCGCGCTCTCGCCCGCGCTCTCGCCCGCGCTCTCCGCCCGCGCTCTCGCCCGCGCTCTCCCCCTCTCGCCCGCGCTCTCGCCCGCGCTCTCCCCCTCTCGCCCGCGCTCTCGCCCGCGCTCTCCCCCTCTCGCCCGCGCTCTCGCCCGCGCTCTCCCCCTCTCGCCCGCGCTCTCGCCCGCGCTCTCCCCCTCTCGCCCCGCGCTCTCGCCCGCGCTCTCCCCCTCTCGCCCGCGCTCTCGCCCGCGCTCTCCCCCTCTCGCCCGCGCTCTCGCCCGCGCTCTCCCCCTCTCGCCCGCGCTCTCCCCCTCTCGCCCGCGCTCTCGCCCCGCGCTCTCCCCCTCTCGCCCGCGCTCTCTCCCCTCTCGCCCGCGCCTCTCCCCCTCTCGCCCGCGCTCTCCCCCTCTCGCCCGCGCTCTCCCCCTCTCGCCCGCGCTCTCCCCCTCTCGCCCGCGCTCTCCCCCTCTCGCCCGCGCTCTCCCCCTCTCGCCCGCGCTCTCGCCCGCGCTCTCCCCCCTCTCGCCCGCGCTCTCCCCCCTCTCGCCCGCGCTCTCCCCCTCTCGCCCGCGCTCTCCCCCTCTCGCCCGCGCTCTCCCCCTCCTCGCCCGCGCTCTCCCCCTCTCGCCCGCGCTCTCCCCCTCTCGCCCGCGCTCTCCCCCTCTCGCCCGCGCTCTCCCCCTCTCGCCCGCGCTCTCCCCCTCTCGCCCGCGCTCTCCCCCTCTCGCCCGCGCTCTCCCCCTCTCGCCCGCGCTCTCCCCCTCTCGCCCGCGCTCTCCCCCCTCTCGCCCCGCGCTCTCCCCCTCTCGCCCGCGCTCTCCCCCCTCTCGCCCCGCGCTCTCCCCCTCTCGCCCGCGCTCTCCCCCTCTCGCCCGCGCTCTCCCCCCTCTCGCCCGCGCTCTCCCCCTCTCGCCCGCGCTCTCCCCCTCTCGCCCGCGCTCTCCCCCTCTCGCCCGCCGCTCTCCCCCCTCTCGCCCGCGCTCTCCCCCTCCTCGCCCGCGCTCTCCCCCCCTCTCGCCCGCGCTCTCCCCCTCCTCGCCCGCGCTCTCCCCCTCTCGCCCGCGCTCTCCCCCTCTCGCCCGCGCTCTCCCCCTCTCGCCCGCGCTCTCCCCCCTCTCGCCCGCGCTCTCCCCCTCTCGCCCGCGCTCTCCCCCTCTCGCCCCGCGCCTCTCCCCTCTCGCCCGCGCTCTCCCCCTCTCGCCCGCGCTCTCCCCTCTCGCCCGCGCTCTCTCCCCCCTCGCCCCGCGCTCTCCCCCTCTCGCCCGCGCTCTCCCCCTCTCGCCCGCGCTCTCCCCCTCTCGCCCCGCGCTCTCCCCCTCTCGCCCGCGCTCTCCCCCTCTCGCCCGCGCTCTCCCCCTCTCGCCCGCGCTCTCCCCCCTCTCGCGCTCTCTCGCGCTCTCCCTCTCTCGCGCTCTCTCTCGCTCTCTCTCTCGCGCTCTCTCACGCGCTTGCGCGTTCTCTCGCTCGCCTCTCTCGCTCGCGCTCTCTCGCGCGCCTCTCTCTCGCGCGCGCTTTCTCTCTCTCTCGCGCGCGCTCTCTCTCTCGCGCGCGCTCTCTCTCTTGCGCGCTCTCTCTCTCCCCCTCTCCCGCTCTCCCCCCTCTCCCGCTCTCCCCCTCTCCCGCTCTCCCCCCTCTCCCGCTCGCCGCTCTCTCTCCCGCTCTCTCTCGCGCGCCCTCTCTCGCTCGCGCGCCCTCTCTCGCTCGCGCGCTCTCCCTCGCTCGCGCGCTCTCCCTCGCTCGCGCGCTCTCCCTCGCGCTCTCCCTCGCGCTCTCCCTCGCGCTCTCCCTCGCGCTCTCCCTCGCGCTCTCCCTCGCGCTCTCTCCCTCGCGCTCTCTCCCTCGCTCGCCCGCCCGCCCTCGCCCGCCCCGCCCCGCCCTCGCCCGCCCGCCCCTCGCCCCGCCCGCCCTCGCCCGCCCGCCCTCGCCCGCCCGCCCTCGCGCCTCTCGCTCTCTCTCGCGCTCTCGCTCTCTCTCGCGCTCTCGCTCCTCTCTCGCGCTCTCGCTCTCTCTCGCGCTCTCGCTCTCTCTCGCGCTCTCGCTCTCTCTCGTGCTCTCGCTCTCTCTCGTGCTCTCGCTCTCTCTCGTGCTCTCGCTCTCTTGCACGCTCGCACGCTCTCGTGCTCTCGCTCTCTCTCTCGCGCTCCTCGCTCTCTCTCTCTCTCGCTCTCTCTCTCGCGCTCTCGCTCTCTCTCGCGCTCTCGCTCTCTCTCGCGCTCTCGCTCTCGCTCTCTCTCGCGCTCTCTCTCTCGCTCTCGCTCTCTCTCGCGCTCGCGCTCTCGCTCTCGCTCTCTCTCGTGCTCTCGCGCGCTCGCTCTCTCTCGCTCTCTCTCGCTCTCTCTCGCTCTCTCTCGCTCTCTCTCGCTCTCTCTCGCTCTCTCTCGTGCTCTCTCTCGCGCTCTCTCGTGCTCTCTCGCGCTCTCGCTAGCGCTCTCGCTCTCTCTCGCGCTCACGCTCTCGCTCGTGCTCTCTCTCGTGCTCTCGCTCTCTCTCGTGGTCTCGCTCCTCTCTCCTCGTGCTCGCGCTCTCTCTCGCGCCTCTCTCGTGCTCTCGCTCTCTCTCGTGCTCTCGCTCTCTCTCGTGCTCTCGCTCTCTCTCGTGCTCTCGCTCTCTCTCGTGCTCTCGCTCTCTCTCGTGCTCTCGCTCGTGCTCTCGCTCTCTCTCGCTCTCTCTCGCTCTCGCTCGCGCTCGCTCGCTCTCTCGCTCGCGCTCTCTCTCGCGCTCTCTCTCGCGCTCTCTCTCGCGCTCTCTCTCTCGCGCTCTCCGCGCTCTCGCTCTCTCTCGCGCTCTCGCTCTCTCTCGCGCTCTCGCTCTCGTGCTCTCTCTCGTGCTCGTGCTCTCTCTCGTGCTCGTGCTCTCTCTCGTGCTCTCGCTCTCTCTCGTGCTCTCGCTCTCTCTCGTGCTCTCGCTCTCTCGCTCTCTCTCGCTCTCTCTCGCTCTCTCTCGCTCGCGCTCGCTCTCTCGCTCGCGCTCTCCTCTCGCGCTCTCGCTCTCGTGCTCTCTCTCGTGCTCGTGCTCTCTCTCGTGCTCGTGCTCTCTCTCGTGCTCTCGCTCTCTCTCGTGCTCTCGCTCTCTCCGCTCTCTCTCGCTCTCTCTCGCTCGCGCTCGCTCTCTCGCTCGCGCTCTCTCGCTCGTTCGCTCTCGCTCGCTCTCTCTCGCTCCCTCTCGCGCTCTCGCTCACTCTCGCGCTCTCGCTCTCTCTCGCTCTCTCTCGTGTTCTCGCTCTCTCTCGCGCTCTCGCTCTCTCTCGCGCTCTCGCTCTCTCTCGCGCTCTCGCTCTCTCTCGCGCTCTCGCTCTCTCTCGCGCTCTCGCTCTCTCTCGCGCTCTCGCTCTCTCTCGCTCTCTCTCGCGCTCTCTCTCGCGCTCTCTCTCGCGCTCGCGCTCTCCCTCGCGCTCTCCCTCGCGCTCTTCCCCTCGCGCTCTCCCTCGCGCTCTCCCTCGCGCTCCTCCCTCGCGCTCTCCCTCGCGCTCTCCCTCGCGCTCTCCCTCGCGCCTCTCCCTCGCGCTCTCCCTCGCGCTCTCCCTCGCGCTCTCCCTCGCGCTCTCCCCTCGCGCTCTCCCTCGCGCTCTCCCTCGCGCTCTCCCTCGCGCTCTCCCTCGCGCTCTCGCTCTCTCTCGTGCTCTCGCTCTCTCTCGTGCTCTCGCTCTCTTGCACGCTCGCACGCTCTCGTGCTCTCGCTCTCTCTCGCGCTCTCGCTCTCTCTCTCTCTCGCTCTCTCTCTCGCGCTCTCGCTCTCTCTCTCTCTCTCTCTCGCTCTCTCTCTCGCGCTCTCGCTCTCTCTCGCGCTCTCGCTCTCTCTCTCGCGCTCTCGCGCTCTCGCTCTCGCGCTCTCGCTCTCTCTCGCGCTCTCGCTCTCTCTCGCGCTCTCGCTCTCTCTCGTGCTCTCGCTCTCTCTCGTGCTCTCGCTCTCTCTCGTGCTCTCGCTCTCTTGCACGCTCGCACGCTCTCGTGCTCTCGCTCTCTCTCTCGCGCTCTCGCTCTCTCTCTCTCTCGCTCTCTCTCTCGCGCTCTCGCTCTCTCTCGCGCTCTCGCTCTCTCTCGCGCTCTCGCTCTCTCTCGCGCTCTCGCTCTCGCGCTCTCGCTCTCTCTCTCGCTCTCTCTCTCGCTCTCTCTCTCGCTCTCTCTCTCGCTCTCGCTCTCTCCTCGCGCTCGCGCTCGCCGCGCTCAGCGCTCTCTCTCGGCTCTCGCTCTCGCTCTCTCTCGTGCTCTCGCGCGCTCGCTCTCTCTCGCTCTCTCTCGCTCTCTCTCGCTCTCTCTCGCTCTCTCTCGCTCTCTCTCGTGCTCTCTCTCGTGCGCTCTCTCGCGCTCTCTCGTGCTCTCTCGCGCTCTCGCTAGCGCTCTCGCTCTCTCTCGCGCTCACGCTCCTCGCTCGTGCTCTCTCTCGTGCTCTCGCTCTCTCTCGTGGTCTCGCTCTCTCTCGTGCTCGCGCTCTCTCTCGCGCTCTCTCGTGCTCTCGCTCTCTCTCGTGCTCTCGCTCTCTCTCGTGCTCTCGCTCTCGCTCGTGCTCTCCGCTCGTGCTCTCGCTCTCTCTCGCTCTCTCTCGCTCTCGCTCGCGCCTCGCTCGCGCTCGCTCGCTCTCTCGCTCGCGCTCTCTCTCGCGCTCTCTCTCGCGCTCTCTCTCGCGCTCGCGCTCTTCGCTCTCTCTCGCGCTCTCGCTCTCTCTCGCGCTCTCGCTCTCGTGCTCTCTCTCGTGCTCGTGCTCTCTCTCGTGCTCGTGCTCTCTCTCGTGCTCGTGCTCTCTCTCGTGCTCTCGCTCTCTCGTGCTCTCGCTCTCTCGCTCTCTCTCGCTCTCTCTCGCTCGCGCTCGCTCTCTCGCTCGCGCTCTCTCGCTCGCTCGCTCTCGCTCGCTCTCTCTCGCTCCCTCTCGCGCTCTCGCTCACTCTCGCGCTCTCGCTCTCTCTCGCTCTCTCTCGTGTTCTCGCTCTCCTCTCGTGTTCTCGCTCTCTCTCGCGCTCTCGCTCTCTCTCGCGCTCTCGCTCTCTCTCGCGCTCTCCGCTCTCTCTCGCGCTCTCGCTCTCTCTCGCGCTCTCGCTCTCTCTCGCGCTCTCGCTCTCTCTCGCGCTCTCGCTCTCTCTCGCGCTCTCGCGCTCTCGCTCTCTCTCGCTCTCTCTCGCGCTCTCGCTCTCTCTCGCGCTCTCTCTCGCGCTCTCTCTCTCGCGCTCTCGCTCTCCCTCGCGCTCTCCCTCGCGCTCTCCCTCGCGCTCTCCCTCGCGCTCTCCCTCGCGCTCTCCCTCGCCGCTCTCCCTCGCGCTCTCCCTCGCGCTCTCCTCGCGCTCTCCCTCGCGCTCTCCCTCGCGCTCTCCCTCGCGCTCTCCCTCGCGCTCTCCCTCGCGCTCTCCCTCGCGCTCTCCCTCGCGCTCGTGCTCTCGCTCTCCTCTCGTGCTCTCGCTCTCTCTCGTGCTCTCGCTCTCTCTCGTGCTCTCGCTCTCTTGCACGCTCGCACGCTCTCGTGCTCTCGCTCTCTCTCGCGCTCTCGCTCTCTCTCTCTCTCGCTCTCTCTCTCGCGCTCTCGCTCTCTCTCTCTCTCTCGCTCTCTCTCTCGCGCTCTCGCTCTCTCTCGCGCTCTCGCTCTCTCTCTCGCGCTCTCGCTCTCTCTCGCGCTCTTGCTCTCTCTCGCGCTCTCGCTCTCTCTCGCTCTCGCGCTCTCGCTCTCTCTCTCGCTCTCTCTCTCGCTCTCGCTCTCTCTCGCGCTCGCGCTCTCTCTCTCTCTCTCGCTCTCGCTCTCTCTCGTGCTCTCGCGCGCTCGCTCTCTCTCGCTCTCTCTTCGCTCTCTCTCGCTCTCTCTCGCGCTCTCTCGCGCTCTCTCGCGCTCTCCTCGCGCTCTCTCGTGCTCTCTCGCGCTCTCGCTAGCGCTCCTCGCTCTCTCTCTCGCGCTCGCGCTCTCGCGCTCTCGCTCTCGCGCTCACGCTCTCGCTCTCTCTCGTGCTCTCTCTCGTGCTCTCGCTCTCTCTCGTGGTCTCGCTCTCTCTCGTGCTCGCGCTCTCTCTCGTGCTCTCGCTCTCTCTCGTGCTCTCGCTCTCTCTCGTGCTCTCGCTCTCTCTCGTGCTCTCGCTCTCTCTCGTGCTCTCGCTCTCTCTCGTGCTCTCGCTCTCTCGCTCTCTCCTCGCTCTCTCTCGCTCTCTCTCGCTCTCTCTCGCTCTCTCTCGCTCTCTCTCGCTCGCGCTCGCTCGCGCTCGCTCTCTCGCTCGCGCTCTCTCTCGCGCTCTCGCTCTCTCTCGCGCTCTCGCTCTCTCTCGCGCTCTCGCTCTCGTGCTCTCTCTCGCTCTCTCTCGCTCTCTCTCGCTCTCTCTCGCTCTCCTCTCGCTCGCGCTCGCTCTCCTCGCTCGCGCTCTCTCTCGCTCGCTCGCTCTCGCTCGCTCTCTCTCCGCGCTCTCGCTCACCTCTCGCGCTCTCGCTCTCTCTCGCGCTCTCTCTCGTGTTCTCGCTCTCTCTCGTGTTCTCGCTCTCTCTCGCGCTCTCGCTCTCTCTCGCGCTCTCGCTCTCTCTCGCGCTCTCGCTCTCTCTCGCGCTCTCGCTCTCTCTCGCGCTCTCGCCTCTCTCTCGCGCTCTCGCTCTCCTCTCGCGCTCTCGCTCTCTCTCGCGCTCTCGCTCTCCTCCTCGCTCTCTCTCGCGCTCTCTCTCGCGCTCTCGCTCTCCCTCGCGCTCTCCCTCGCGCTCTCCCTCGCGCTCCTCCCTCGCGCTCTCCCTCGCGCTCTCCCTCGCGCTCTCTCCCTCGCGCTCTCCCTCGCGCTCTCCCTCGCGCTCTCCCTCGCGCTCTCCCTCGCGCTCTCCCTCGCGCTCTCCTCGCGCTCTCCCTCGCGCTCTCCCTCGCGCTCTCCCTCGCGCTCTCCCTCGCGCTCTCCCTCGCGCTCTCCCTCGCGCTCTCCCTCGCGCTCTCCCTCGCGCTCTCCCTCGCGCTCTCCCTCGCGCTCTCCCTCGCGCTCTCCCTCGCGCTCTCCCTCGCGCTCTCCCTCGCGCTCTCCCTCGCGCTCTCTCCCTCGCGCTCTCTCTCGCGCTCTCTCTCGCGCTCTCTCTCGCTCTCTCTCTCGCTCTCGTGCTCTCGCTCTCGCTCGCTCTCGCTCTCTCGCGCGCTCGCACGCTCTCGTGCTCTCTCTCGTGCTCTCTCTCGTGCTCTCGTGCTCGTGCTCTCTCTCGTGCTCGTGCTCTCTCTCGTGCTCTCGCTCTGTCTCGTGCTCTCGCTCTCTCGTGCTCTCGCTCTCTCTCGTGCTCTCGCTCTCTCTCGTGCTCTCGCTCGTGCTCTCGCTCTCTCGCTCTCTCGCTCTCTCTCGCTCTCGCTCGCTCTCGCTCGCTCGCTCTCTCTCGCTCGCTCTCTCTCGCTCCCCTCTCGCGCTCTCGCTCACTCTCGCGCTCTCGCTCTCTCTCGCGCTCTCGCTCTCTCTCGCGTTCTCGCTCTCTCTCGTGTTCTCGCTCTCTCTCGCGCTCTCGCTCTCTCTCTCGCTCTCTCTCGCGCTCTCGCTCTCTCTCGCGCTCTCGCTCTCTCTCGCGCTCTCGCTCTCTCTCCGCGCTCTCGCCTCTCTCTCGCGCTCTCGCTCTCCTCTCCGCGCTCTCGCTCTCCCTCGCGCTCTCCCTCGCGCTCTCCCTCGCGCTCTCCCTCGCGCTCTCCCTCGCGCTCTCCCTCGCGCTCTCCCCTCGCGCTCTCCCTCGCGCTCTCCCTCGCGCTCTCCCTCGCGCTCTCCCTCGCGCTCTCCCTCGCGCTCTCCCTCGCGCTCTCCCTCGCGCTCTCCCTCGCGCTCTCCCTCGCGCTCTCCCTCGCGCTCTCCCTCGCGCTCTCCCTCGCGCTCTCCCTCGCGCTCTCCCTCGCGCTCTCTCTCGCGCTCTCTCTCGCTAGCGCTCTCGCTCTCTCTCGCGCTCACGCTCTCGCTCTCTCTCGGCTCTCTCTCGTGCTCTCTCTCGTGCTCTCTCTCGTGCTCTCTCTCGTGCTCTCGCTCTCTCGTGCTCTCGCTCTCTCGTGCTCTCGCTCTCTCGTGCTCTCGCTCTCTCGTGCTCTCGCTCTCTCGTGCTCTCGCTCTCTCGTGCTCTCGCTCTCCTCGTGCTCTCGCTCTCTCGTGCTCTCGCTCTCTCTCGTGCTCGCGCTCTCGCTCTCTCTCGTGCTCTCGCTCTCTCTCGCTCTCTCTCGCTCTCTCTCGCTCTCTCTCGCTCTCTCTCGCTCTCTCTCGCTCTCTCTCGCTCTCTCTCTCGCTCTCTCTCTCGCTCTCTCTCTCACTCTCTCTCACTCTCTCTCTCGTGCTCTCGCTCTCTCTCGTGCTCTCGCTCTCGCTCTCCTCGCGCGCTCGCACGCTCTCGTGCTCTCGCTCTCTCTCGTGCTCCTCGCTCTCTCTCGTGCTCTCGCTCCTCGCTCGCACGCTCTCGTGCTCTCGCTCTCTCTCGTGCTCTCGCTCTCGCGCGCTCGCACGCTCTCGTGCTCTCTCTCGTGCTCTCGTGCTCTCTCTCGTGCTCTCGCTCTCTCTCGTGCTCTCGCTCTCTCTCGTGCTCTCGCTCTCTCTCGTGCTCTCGCTCTCTCTCGTGCTCTCTCTCGTGCTCTCGCTCGTGCTCTCGCGCTCTCGCTCTCTCTCGCTCTCTCTCGCTCTCTCTCGCTCTCTCGCTCTCTCTCGTGTTCTCGCTCTCTCTCGTGTTCTCGCTCTCTCTCGCGCTCTCGCTCTCTCTCGCGCTCTCGCGCTCTCGCTCTCTCTCGCGCTCTCGCTCTCGCTCGCACGCTCTCGTGCTCTCGCTCTCTCTCGTGCTCTCGCTCTCCTCTCGTGCTCTCGCTCTCTCTCGTGCTCTCGCTCTCTCTCGTGCTTCTCGCTCGCTCTCGCTCTCTCGCGCGCTCGCACGCTCTCGTGCTCTCTCTCGTGCTCTCGTGCTCTCTCTCGTGCTCTCGTGCTCTCTCTCGTGCTCTCTCTCGTGCTCTCTCTCGTGCTCGTGCTCTCTCTCGTGCTCGTGCTCTCTCTCGTGCTCGTGCTCTCTCTCTCGTGCTCTCTCTCTCTCTCGTGCTCTCGCTCTCTCTCGTGCTCTCGCTCTCTCTCGTGCTCTCGCTCTCTCTCGTGCTCTCGCTCTCACTCGTGCTCTCGCTCTCCTCTCGTGCTCTCGCTCTCTCTCGTGCTCTCGCTCGTGCTCTCGCTCCTCTCGCTCTCTCTCGTCGCGCTATCTCTCGCGCTCCCGCTCTCTCTCGCGCTCCCCGCTCTCTCTCGCGCTCCCGCTCTCTCTCGCGCTCTCGCTCTCTCTCGCGCTCTCGCTCTCTCTCGTGCCCTCGCTCTCTCTCGTGCCCTCGCTTTCTCTCGTGCCCTCGCTCTCTCTCGTGCCCTCGCTCTCTCCTCGCGCTCTCGCTCTTTCTCGCGCTCTCTCTCGTGCTCTCTCTCGTGCTCTCTCTCGTGCTCTCTCTCGTGCTCTCTCTCGTGCTCTCTCGCGCTCACGCTCTCTCTCTCTCGCGCTCACGCTCTCTCTCTCGCGCTCTCTCTCTCTCGCGCTCTCTCTCTCTCGCGCTCTCTCTCTCTCGCGCTCTCTCTCTCTCGCGCTCTCTCTCTCTCCGCGCTCTCTCTCTCTCGCTCTCTCTCTCGCGCTCTCTCTCTCTCGCGCTCTCTCTCTCTCTCGCGCTCTCTCTCTCTCGCGCTCTCTCTCTCTCGCGCTCTCTCTCTCTTGCGCTCTCTCTCTCGCGCTCTCTCTCTCTCTCGCGCTCTCCTCTCTCTCTCGCGCTCTCTCTCTCTCTCGCGCTCTCTCTCTCTCGCGCTCTCTCTCTCTCGCGCTCTCGCTCTCTCGCGCTCTCTCTCTCGCGCTCCTCTCTCTCGCGCTCTCTCGCGCTCTCGCTCTCTCGCGCTCTCTCTCTCGCGCTCTCTCTCTCGCGCTCTCTCTCTCGCGCTCTCTCTCTCGCGCTCTCTCTCTCGCGCTCTCTCTCTCGCGCTCTCTCTCTCGCGCTCTCTCTTCGCGCTCTCTCTTGCGCTCTCTCTTGCGCTCTCTCTTGCGCTCTCTCTTGCGCTCTCTCTTGCGCTCTCTCTTGCGCTCTCTCTTGCGCTCTCTCTCGCGCTCTCTCTCGCGCTCTCTCTCGCGCTCTCTCTCGCGCTCTCTCTCGCGCTCTCTCTCGCGCTCTCTCTCGCGCTCTCTCTCGCGCTCTCTCTCGCGCTCTCTCTCGCGCTCTCTCTCGCGCTCTCTCTCGCGCTCTCTCTCGCGCTCTCTCTCGCGCTCTCTCTCGCGCTCTCTCTCGCGCTCTCTCTCGCGCTCTCTCTCGCGCTCTCTCGCTCTCTCGCGCTCTCTCTCGCGCTCTCTCTCGCGCTCTCTCTCGCTCTCTCTCGCTCTCTCTCGCTCTCTCTCGCTCTCTCTCGCCTCTCTCTCGCTCTCTCTCGCTCTCTCTCGCTCTCTCTCGCTCTCTCTCGCTCTCTCTCGCTCTCTCTCGCTCTCGCTCGCTCTCGCTCGCTCTCGCTCGCTCTCTCTCGCTCTCTCTCGCTCTCTCTCGCTCTCTCTCGCTCTCTCTCGCGCTCTCTCGCGCTCTCGCGCTCTCTCGCTCTCTCTCGCTCTCTCGCTCTCTCACGCTCTCGCTCTCTCTCGTGCTCTCGCGCTCTCTCGCGCTCTCTCGCGCTCTCTCGCGCTCTCTCGCTCTCTCTCGCTCTCTCTCGCTCTCTCTCGCTCTCTCTCGCTCTCTCTCGCTCTCTCTCGCTCTCTCTCGCTCTCTCTCGCTCTCTCTCGCTCTCGCTCTCTCTCGTGCTCTCGCTCTCTCTCGCTCTCTCTCGCTCTCTCGCTCTCTCGCTCTCTCACGCTCTCGCTCTCTCTCGTGCTCTCGCTCTCTCTCGCTCTCTCTCGCTCTCTCTCGCTCTCTCTCGCTCTCTCGCTCTCTCTCGCTCTCTCGCTCTCTCACGCTCTCGCTCTCTCTCGTGCTCTCGCTCTCTCTCGCTCTCTCTCGCTCTCTCTCGCGCTCTCTCGCGCTCTCTCGCGCTCTCTCGCGCTCTCTCGCTCTCTCTCGCTCTCTCTCGCTCTCTCGCTCTCTCGCTCTCTCTCGCTCTCTCGCTCTCTCACGCTCTCGCTCTCTCTCGTGCTCTCGCTCTCTCTCGCTCTCTCTCTCGCTCTCTCGCTCTCTCTCGCTCTCTCGCTCTCTCTCGCTCTCTCTCTCTCTCGTGCTCTCGCTCTCTCTCTCGCTCTCTCTCGCTCTCTCGCTCTCTCTCGCTCTCTCGCTCTCTCGCTCTCTCTCGTGCTCTCGCTCTCTCTCGCTCTCTCTCGCTCTCTCGCTCTCTCTCGCTCTCTCGCTCTCTCTCGCTCTCTCGCTCTCTCACGCTCTCGCTCTCTCTCGTGCTCTCGCTCTCTCTCGCTCTCTCTCGCTCTCTCTCGCTCTCTCTCGCGCTCTCTCGCGCTCTCTCGCGCTCTCTCGCGCTCTCTCGCGCTCTCTCGCTCTCTCGCTCTCTCGCTCTCTCTCGCTCTCTCGCTCTCTCACGCTCTCGCTCTCTCTCGTGCTCTCGCTCTCTCTCGCTCTCTCTCGCTCTCTCGCTCTCTCTCGCTCTCTCGCTCTCTCTCGCTCTCTCGCTCTCTCACGCTCTCGCTCTCTCTCGTGCTCTCGCTCTCTCTCGCTCTCTCTCGCTCTCTCTCGCGCTCTCTCGCTCTCTCGCTCTCTCACGCTCTCGCTCTCTCTCGCGCTCTCGCTCTCTCTCGCTCTCTCGCTCTCTCTCGCTCTCTCGCTCTCTCTCGCTCTCTCGCTCTCTCACGCTCTCGCTCTCTCTCGTGCTCTCGCTCTCTCTCGCTCTCTCTCGCTCTCTCTCGC
The DNA here is from genome assembly GCF_047496885.1 of Scyliorhinus torazame. Taxonomy (NCBI): domain Eukaryota; kingdom Metazoa; phylum Chordata; class Chondrichthyes; order Carcharhiniformes; family Scyliorhinidae; genus Scyliorhinus; species Scyliorhinus torazame. The sequence continues at coordinate 1,845,888 of NC_092734.1, read as the reverse complement.
GCTCTCTCGCGCTCTCTCGCGCTCTCTCGCGCTCTCTCGCTCTCTCTCGCTCTCTCGCTCTCTCGCTCTCTCGCTCTCTCACGCTCTCGCTCTCTCTCGTGCTCTCGCTCTCTCTCGCTCTCTCTCGCTCTCTCGCTCTCTCTCGCTCTCTCGCTCTCTCTCGCTCTCTCGCTCTCTCGCTCTCTCACGCTCTCTCTCGCTCTCTCGCTCTCTCGCTCTCTCTCGCTCTCTCGCTCTCTCACGCTCTCGCTCTCTCTCGTGCTCTCGCTCTCTCTCGCTCTCTCTCGCTCTCTCTCGCTCTCTCGCTCTCTCTCGCTCTCTCGCTCTCTCACGCTCTCGCTCTCTCTCGTGCTCTCGCTCTCTCTCGCTCTCTCTCGCTCTCTCTCGCGCTCTCTCGCTCTCTCACGCTCTCGCTCTCTCTCGTGCTCTCGCTCTCTCTCGCTCTCTCTCGCTCTCTCGCTCTCTCTCGCTCTCTCGCTCTCTCTCGCTCTCTCACGCTCTCGCTCTCTCTCGTGCTCTCGCTCTCTCTCGCTCTCTCTCGCTCTCTCTCGCGCTCTCTCGCGCTCTCTCGCGCTCTCTCGCGCTCTCTCGCGCTCTCTCGCTCTCTCTCGCTCTCTCGCTCTCTCTCGCTCTCTCGCTCTCTCACGCTCTCGCTCTCTCTCGTGCTCTCGCTCTCTCTCGCTCTCTCGCTCTCTCTCGCTCTCTCGCTCTCTCTCGCTCTCTCGCTCTCTCACGCTCTCGCTCTCTCTCGTGCTCTCGCTCTCTCTCGCTCTCTCTCGCTCTCTCTCGCGCTCTCTCGCGCTCTCTCGCTCTCTCTCGCTCTCTCGCTCTCTCGCTCTCTCGCTCTCTCTCGCTCTCTCTCGCTCTCTCTCTCGCTCTCTCGCTCTCTCACGCTCTCGCTCTCTCTCGTGCTCTCGCTCTCTCTCGCTCTCTCTCGCTCTCTCTCGCGCTCTCTCGCGCTCTCTCGCGCTCTCTCGCGCTCTCTCGCTCTCTCTCGCTCTCTCGCTCTCTCGCTCTCTCTCGTGCTCTCGCTCTCTCTCGCTCTCTCTCGCTCTCTCTCGCGCTCTCTCGCGCTCTCTCGCGCTCTCTCGCTCTCTCTCGCTCTCTCGCTCTCTCGCTCTCTCTCGCTCTCTCGCTCTCTCTCGCTCTCTCGCTCTCGCGCTCTCTCGCGCTCTCTCGCGCTCTCTCGCGCTCTCTCGCTCTCTCTCGCTCTCTCTCGCTCTCTCTCGCTCTCTCTCGCTCTCTCTCGCTCTCTCTCGCTCTCTCTCGCTCTCTCTCGCTCTCTCTCGCTCTCGCTCTCTCTCGTGCTCTCGCTCTCTCTCGCTCTCTCTCGCTCTCTCGCTCTCTCGCTCTCTCTCGCTCTCTCGCTCTCTCACGCTCTCGCTCTCTCTCGTGCTCTCGCTCTCTCTCGCTCTCTCTCGCTCTCTCGCTCTCTCTCGCTCTCTCGCTCTCTCTCGCTCTCTCGCTCTCTCTCGCTCTCTCGCTCTCTCGCTCTCTCTCGCTCTCTCGCTCTCTCTCGCTCTCTCGCTCTCTCACGCTCTCGCTCTCTCTCGTGCTCTCGCTCTCTCTCGCTCTCTCTCGCTCTCTCTCGCTCTCTCTCGCTCTCTCTCGCGCTCTCTCGCGCTCTCTCGCGCTCTCTCGCGCTCTCTCGCGCTCTCTCGCGCTCTCTCGCTCTCTCTCGCTCTCTCGCTCTCTCTCGCTCTCTCGCTCTCTCACGCTCTCGCTCTCTCTCGTGCTCTCGCTCTCTCTCGCTCTCTCTCGCTCTCTCGCTCTCTCTCGCTCTCTCGCTCTCTCTCGCTCTCTCGCTCTCTCACGCTCTCGCTCTCTCTCGTGCTCTCGCTCTCTCTCGCTCTCTCTCGCTCTCTCTCGCGCTCTCTCGCTCTCTCACGCTCTCGCTCTCTCTCGCTCTCTCACGCTCTCGCTCTCTCTCGTGCTCTCGCTCTCTCTCGCTCTCTCTCGCGCTCTCTCGCGCTCTCTCGCGCTCTCTCGCGCTCTCTCGCTCTCTCTCGCTCTCTCGCTCTCTCGCTCTCTCGCTCTCTCACGCTCTCGCTCTCTCTCGTGCTCTCGCTCTCTCTCGCTCTCTCTCGCTCTCTCGCTCTCTCTCGCTCTCTCGCTCTCTCTCGCTCTCTCGCTCTCTCACGCTCTCTCTCGCTCTCTCGCTCTCTCGCTCTCTCTCGCTCTCTCGCTCTCTCACGCTCTCGCTCTCTCTCGTGCTCTCGCTCTCTCTCGCTCTCTCTCGCTCTCTCTCGCTCTCTCGCTCTCTCTCGCTCTCTCGCTCTCTCACGCTCTCGCTCTCTCTCGTGCTCTCGCTCTCTCTCGCTCTCTCTCGCTCTCTCTCGCGCTCTCTCGCTCTCTCGCTCTCTCACGCTCTCGCTCTCTCTCGTGCTCTCGCTCTCTCTCGCTCTCTCTCGCTCTCTCGCTCTCTCTCGCTCTCTCGCTCTCTCTCGCTCTCTCACGCTCTCGCTCTCTCTCGTGCTCTCGCTCTCTCTCGCTCTCTCTCGCTCTCTCTCGCGCTCTCTCGCGCTCTCTCGCGCTCTCTCGCGCTCTCTCGCTCTCTCTCGCTCTCTCGCTCTCTCTCGCTCTCTCGCTCTCTCACGCTCTCTCGCTCTCTCTCGCTCTCTCGCTCTCTCTCGCTCTCTCGCTCTCTCTCGCTCTCTCGCTCTCTCTCGTGCTCTCGCTCTCTCTCGCTCTCTCTCGCTCTCTCTCGCGCTCTCTCGCGCTCTCTCGCTCTCTCTCGCTCTCTCGCTCTCTCTCGCTCTCTCGCTCTCTCTCGCTCTCTCTCTCGCTCTCTCGCTCTCTCACGCTCTCGCTCTCTCTCGTGCTCTCGCTCTCTCTCGCTCTCTCTCGCTCTCTCTCGCGCTCTCTCGCGCTCTCTCGCGCTCTCTCGCGCTCTCTCGCTCTCTCTCGCTCTCTCGCTCTCTCGCTCTCTCTCGTGCTCTCGCTCTCTCTCGCTCTCTCTCGCTCTCTCTCGCGCTCTCTCGCGCTCTCTCGCGCTCTCTCGCGCTCTCTCGCTCTCTCTCGCTCTCTCGCTCTCTCGCTCTCTCTCGCTCTCTCGCTCTCTCTCGCTCTCTCGCTCTCGCGCTCTCTCGCGCTCTCTCGCTCTCTCTCGCTCTCTCTCGCTCTCTCTCGCTCTCTCTCGCTCTCTCTCGCTCTCTCTCGCTCTCTCTCGCTCTCTCTCGCTCTCGCTCTCTCTCGTGCTCTCGCTCTCTCTCGCTCTCTCTCGCTCTCTCTCGCTCTCTCGCTCTCTCTCGCTCTCTCGCTCTCTCGCTCTCTCACGCTCTCGCTCTCTCTCGTGCTCTCGCTCTCTCTCGCTCTCTCTCGCTCTCTCTCGCTCTCTCTCGTGCTCTCGCTCTCTCTCGCTCTCTCTCGCTCTCTCGCTCTCTCTCGCTCTCTCGCTCTCTCTCGCTCTCTCGCTCTCTCTCGCTCTCTCGCTCTCTCACGCTCTCGCTCTCTCTCGTGCTCTCGCTCTCTCTCGCTCTCTCTCGCGCTCTCTCGCGCTCTCTCGCGCTCTCTCGCGCTCTCTCGCTCTCTCTCGCTCTCTCGCTCTCTCGCTCTCTCGCTCTCTCGCTCTCTCACGCTCTCGCTCTCTCTCGTGCTCTCGCTCTCTCTCGCGCTCTCGCTCTCTCTCTCGCTCTCTCTTGCTCTCTCTTGCTCTCTCTCGCTCTCTCTCGCTCTCTCTCGCTCTCTCGCTCTCTCGCTCTCTCTCGCTCTCTCTCGCTCTCTCTCGCTCTCTCTCGCGCTCTCTCGCGCTCTCTCGCGCTCTCTCGCGCTCTCTCGCTCTCTCTCGCTCTCTCTCGCTCTCTCTCGCTCTCTCTCGCTCTCTCTCGCTCTCTCTCGCTCTCTCTCGCTCTCTCTCTCGCTCTCTCGCGCTCTCTCGCGCTCTCTCGCGCTCTCTCGCGCTCTCTCGCTCTCTCTCGCTCTCTCTCGCTCTCTCTCGCTCTCTCTCGCTCTCTCTCGCTCTCTCTCGCGCTCTCTCGCTCTCTCGCTCTCTCACGCTCTCGCTCTCGCTCTCTCTCGTGCTCTCGCTCTCTCTCGCGCTCTCTCTCGGTCCCTCCCTCGCTCGCTCTCGCTCTCTATCTCGAGCACGGGGGGACTCCCCCTCTGGCACTCAGTTGTGGGTGTGGGGGACTCCCCCTCTTGTGCTCGGAGATGGGGTGTCTCCTGCGCGTTGGGGGTGGAGGTCACAGTTTTTCTTTGCGTTGCTTTAGGAGCCTTACATTATTTTTGACTTTTGAGGTTTGCCGAGGTAGCTTTTATCTAACTGTCTCCGAACAGTGGTGGAGTGGGGCAGTGATCATCAGATTGGAAAGGGCTGTGCCTGTCAATGAAATATCAACCCTGATGGTTCCACGCATTCTGTGGGATGACATTTTGAAGCTGTTTCTGTGAATGTGGCGGATCGTAGCCAATAATTAACGTTTTCGGTTGGTCAGCAAATTTGTTCTTACCTGCTTGTTTTTTTGCATTGTTTATAGGCTATTGTCGCCGTAAAGGAAGCGGCTCAGAAGGATGAGGGCGTATTCAAAGCCCCTCCCCCTCCACCCCGTGTGATAAAAATGGTCACAATACCAACCCAACCGTATCAAGACATTGTAACTGCACTGAAATGTAGGAAGGAAGATAAAGAGGTACTAGACTCGGCTCTTGGTTTAACTTGTTTGATATTAAAAGCAGATTATGAAGTTATTAAAGTTTGTGTTTGAATTGCTAGAGAACTAATGGTCATTGAATTTGCAGATTAGCTTCTCTCATGAAATACTGAACATGTTTGAAGTGGTGTGCCGAGGCACATTCTGCCTGAGCGGGAGGAGTTGTGTTAGGTAGAGCTGCATCCCTATGTTACAGATATCCATTTCCGAGGGATCCCTTTCATGTGGGTAAGCGAGTGCTTGCGGATGGGGAATTTGCTGAGCTGCTGAAACTCTTCCCTTAGGAGTTACAGAAATGACTCTTATTAGGACAAAGCAAGTTTATAGCTCCCAAGGACAGGAGGATTTTGATTTAATGCTGTGAACACCTTTCTCCGGATCTTGCTAACTGTCCAACCTGCTGGGAAAATTGTCAGTTACAGTTCCACCTAAAGGATGTTCATTCTTGGGTCTGAAGAGATTAAGGGATATGGGTGGAAGGTGGAACCAAAAAGAAAATGCTGGAAAATCTCAGCAGGTCTGGCAGCGTCTGTAGGGAGAGAAAAGAGCGAACGTTTCGAGTCCAGATGACCCTTTGTCAAAGCACTCTTGTCAAAGCACTCTTGGTGGAAGATGGGATCAGTATTGAATTTGATGATCAGCCATGATCATAACGAATGGCAGAGCAGGCTCGGAGGGTCGAATGGCCTCCTGCATTCTATTTTCTACGTATGTTCCTCTGTATTGCAGGATGAGAGAAGCCTACACAATTCTTCTGGTGCAGTGGCACTAAAAATGCACAAGGCCCCAGGTCAACGCCCCGGTCTTCAAGTTACCTGCTGACAGTGACAGCTCATCGTCTGCAAGACATTAACTGATTAGCAAGATTCTCCGTTTCAAACAGGGACCGTACACTGATCTGATTGGCCAGAGTGGTGTCTGTGCTCGGAGCTGTTGACCCAGTTTGTAACTTGGGGTTTGCTGTGCCAGGTGTACTCTGCTTTCAACCAGTAACGTTCTATGTAAAATGTTATTTTTATTTCAGTTGTACACTGTGGTTCAGCACGTGAAGCACTTCAACGATGTGGTGGAATTTGGAGAAAATCAAGAGTTTACGGATGACATTGAGTACCTACTCAGTGGACTGAAATGTTCTCAGCCTCTCAACACACGCTGCCTTAGGTATGCTGCTGTAAATGGAGTCTCTGCCCAACAGGGAGTTGCTCAAGTTGGTTTAACTATTCTGAGCGATTGTTTTATATGTGACAGGTGGCACGGTGGTTAGCGCTGCTGCCTCAGCGCCAGGGACCTGGTTCAATTCCGGCCTTGGGTCACTGTCTGTGCGGAGTCTGCACGTTCTCCCCGTGTCTGCGTGGGTTTCCTCCGGGTGCTGCAGTTTCCTCCCACAGTCCAAAGATGTGCAGGTTAGGTGGGGTTTTGTGGATGGGGTGGGGAGTGGCCCTCTAAGGTGCGCTTTCAGAGGGTTGGTGCAGAATAGATTGACGGAATGGCCTCCTCTTGCACTGTAGGGATTCTATGGACAGATTGGATGTTGTAACTTTACATGTTAATATCATGGAGATGCTCACTGTCGCGAGAGAGCCTGCTGAAGAACCATAGAATCCCTACAGTGCAGAAGGAGGCCATTCGACCTATCAAGTCTGCACCAACCCTCTGAATGAGCACCCTACCATGGCCCACTCCCCCACCCTATTCGCATAACCCCTCCTAACTGGTTAAGGAGCAACTTAGCATGGTCAGTCCACTTAACCTGCACAACTTTGGAGTGTGGGAGGAACGTGGCGCTCCCGGAGGAAACCCACGTAGACGCAGGGAGAACATGCAGACTCCACACAGACACACAAAGCCGGAAATGAACCCGGGTTCCTGGCACTGAGGCAGCAGTGTTAGCCACTGCCACCGTGCTGCCCCTAGAGAGAATGGTACATTTGTGATCTGTAGAGTAAATGAGAAGATATCAACTCTGCCACAACCTATACAGTATCTTGGTAATTTGCTAAATGGATTCAGTCCTGATTTCTGTTCGTTTGGTGGGATTTTGCCTCCAACTGAAATGACTGGGAAATAATATCGCCGTTCCTCCACTGTCGCTGGGTGGGTGAGCTAACGAAGCCCACATCCCTTAATAAATAAAAACCACGAGTTCAAGCCTCACTCTATGCTTTGAGCAATAGGTAGATACTTCAGTACAGTCGGAAAGGATGCAGTGCTGCTGAAGGTACCATCTTACACATGAGAGGTTAAACTGAAGTGAAAATAAAAGATCACGTGGCTTGAATGGGTTGTCCTGGCTAACATTTATCCTGCAATATTTATCACCAAAGCAGATTTTCTAGGACCATTCACCATATTGGAAGCATGGGCAGCACGGTAGCACAGTGGTTAGCACTGGCTTCACAGCTCCTGGGTCCCAGGTTCGATTCCCGGTTGGGATCACTGACTGCTGAGTCTGCACGTTCTCCCCGTGTGTGCGTGGGTTTTCTCCGGGTGCTCCGGTTTCCTCCCACAGTCCAAAGATGTGTAAGTTAGGCGGATTGGCCGTGCTAAATTTCCTTTAGAGTCCACAAAGGTTGGGTGGGGTTATGGTGATAGGGTGGAGGTGTGAGCTTGGGTGGGGTGCTCTTTCCAAGGGCTGGTGTAGACTCGATGGGCCGAATGGCATCCTGCACTGTAAATTCTATGATTCACCTGGACACACTCAAGTCAGTTACTATGATAATTGGCTGTGGTTCAGGGAGCAATCCGTCTGTAACCTGATATCAATGCAACGAACAAATCTCTGCTCAATCAAGTATAAAAAAACAAAAGGTAAATCTAACTGGTTAATTGATGGGCTCTGCAGCTCACAATGGAATTAGTACCACGGGTGGACAATGGCATTCATACCAGGTCCGAAGGCATTGTGGTATTATCACTCGACATGGCAGATGGAGAAAACCACATTCAATAAAAATCTGGAATTATTACCTACGCCCACTTTGTTTAGGTTTTTTTTCTTCCATGGGATTCAGGTGTTGCTGTCCAGAGTCATTGGTTATTGCCCATCCCTAATTGTCCTTGAGAAAGTGGTGCTGAGCCATCTTCTTGAACCACTGCAGTCCATGTGGTGCGAGTACACTACATTGCTGTTAGGAAGGGAGTTCCCGGATTTTGGCACAGACAGTGAAGGCAATAGTTGTGTAATTATTGTGGGACTGCATCTTTATGTGGAGGCAGTTGTCTGGCGGCGAAATGAAGCAATTCTGCTTCAGTGAACAAATTGGTGCTGCCAGTTGGTATGTTGAAATGTTTATATTTGTGCCCACTTGTATACCTGTGCCAGCTGTCAAAGAACAAACAACAGCACAGGAACAGGCCTTTCAGCCCTCCAAGCCTGCACCGATCATGATGCCTGTCTAAACTCCCGGAATCCGTATCCCTCTATTCATAGAACATACTGTGCAGAAGGAGGCCATTTGGCCCATTGGGTCTGCACCGACCCACTTAGGCCCGCACTTCCACTCTATCCCCGTAACCCAATAACCCCATCTCACCTTTTTGGTCACTAAGTGCAATATTTTTATCATGGCCAATCCACCTAACCTGCACGTCTTTGGACTGAGGGAGGAAACCGGAGCACTCAGAGGAAACCCACGCAGACACGGGGAGAACGTGCAGACTCCGCACAGAAAGTGACCCAGCGGGGAATCGAACCAGGGACCCTGGTGCTGTGAAGCCACAGTGCTATCCACTTGTGCTCCCGTGCTTCCCATCCTACTTGTGTATTTGTCAAGATGCCTCTTGACCATCAATATCGTGACAGCAGCCACCACCTCCCCGGCAGCGCATTCCAGGCACTCCCCACCCTCTGTAAATAGGTTGCCTCGCACATCTATAAACTTTGCCCCTCGCACCTTAAACCTGGGTCCCTAGTGATCGACTTTTCCACCCTGGGAAAAAGTTTCTGACTATCCACTCTGTCCATGCCCCTCATAATTTTGTCAACTTTGATCAGATCGCCCATCAACCTCCATTGTTCCAGTGGGAAAAAAATCAGTTATTCAACCTCTCCAGACAACATCCTGGTAAACCTCTTCTGCACCCTCTCCAAAACGTCCACATCCTTCTGAGAGTGTACCGACACTATATTCCAAGTGTGGCTATCTAAGGTTGTGTACAGCTGCAGCATGACTTCCAATTTTTATGCAGATGAAAACAACATGCCGTATGCCTTGACTATCTTATCCACCTGCTTTGCCACTTTCACTGATCTGTGGACCGTACGCCAACTTGTATTACACCTTTCAAAATGCATTACCTCACATTTGGCCAGATTAAACTCCACCTGCCATTTCTCCTCCCACGTCTCCAACCGATCTATCTCCTGCTGTACCCTCTGATAATCTGCATCACTATCTGCAACTCCACCAACCTTTGTGTCGTCAGCAAACTTGCTAATCAGACCAGTTACATTTTCCTCAATCATTTATATATACTACAAACAGCAACGGTCCCGTCACTGATCTCTGCGGAACACCACTGGTCACAGCCCTCCATTCAGAAAAGCACCCTTTCACTGCTACCCTCTGTCTACTATGACCAGTTGGAAGGACACAAATATAAATAAGGGATACAACTCTAAAGGGTGTGCAGGAGCAGAGGATATATATGTGCAAAAGTAATTGAGGGTGGTAGGACAGGTGGAGAGAGCAGTTAACAAAGCAAACAATGGGGCGGCATGTGGCACAGTGGTTAGCACTGGGACTGCGGCGCTGAGGACCTGGGTTTGAATTCCGGCCCTGGGTCACTGTCCGTGTGGAGTTTGCACATTCTCCCCGTGTTTGCGTGGGTTTCACCCCCACAATCTAAAGATGTGCAGGGTAGGTGGACCTACCTGCATTGCTAAATTGCCACGCTAAATTGCCCCTTAATTGGAAAAGAAAAATAATTGGCTACTGTAAATTTATTTTTAAAAAACAAAGCAAACAATATCCTAGACTTTACTGATAGTGGCATAGAGTACGAGCTCAAGGAGGTCATGCTGATCTTGTATAAGACCCTAGTTAAAGATCTCAGCTGGAGTATTGTGTACAGTTCCGGGCACCATACTTTTGGAAGGATGTGAACACACAGGAAAAAGTGCAGAAGAGGTTTCCAACAATGGTTCCAGGAATGAGAAACTTCAGTTATGAAGATGGATTGAGGAAGTTGGGTCTGTTCTCCCTGGAACGGAAAAGGATAATTGGGGACTTGATTGTTTGAGGGGGGCTGGACAGGATAGATAGGGTGAAGTGTTCCTGCTTGTAAAAGGATCGAGAATGAAAGGGCGCAGGTTTAAAGTGATTTGCAAAAGAAGCAAATGCAATGTAAGAAAAATCTTTTCACTCATAAGAGTGGTTCGGGTCTGGACAGCACTGCCTTGAAGTGTGGTGGAGGTCCAATTGAGCCATTCAAGAGGGCATTAGATGACTATTTGAATGTGCAGCGTTATGGGGCAAAGGCAGAAGGATGGTAGTAAGTCATGATGCTCATTTGGAGAGCCGGTGCAGACATGATGGGCCGAATGGCGGCCTCCTGCACCGTAACAATTGTGATTCTGAATGAGTTTGAATCATTTGTTCTCTTGATGTCTGTATTGAAAATCTTTCCAACCTTTTTGTTGTCTAGTATATAATAAATGTTTTAACCTTCTGTTAAAAATTAACAGCAGACCCCTGTGTATCTGTTCTGTAAATACTCTCCATAGTTTTTCTAATAATGATCTATGAAGCAATCCGGTTCCATTCTGGGATTCGAATTGTCCAGTAATCAGCTGGCATCATAACACCTCTCACTCGAGTTAATTCCTTTTTTTGTTCAGTGGGTTTATTTTTATTTTCCAGTATTATCAGCCTCGCCTCCAAGTGTGCCATGCCCAGCTTCCGAATGCACCTGAGAGCTCATGGGATGGTAGCCATGGTCTTCAAGACACTGGACGATGCACAAAAGAACCAGGTATAACTGAGTATTTGGAGTTGGATATATAACAGTGGCATCTTTCATGCAGTGTGTTCAATGCAGTAAAAGTTTCAGCCACTTCAAAGAAGTGTAATAAGACAAAGATTGATCCTGAGTCACATCACATTTTAGGGCACAGTGGCCAACATCTTGGTAAAATGGTTAGTCTTTGAAGAGTATCTTGGAGAGAAAGGGGTGTTTGTTTCGGGCCCAGGAAGCTGCAAGCGCAGCTGCTGGAGGAGAGGTGTTGCCTTCGGGCCCAGGAAGCTGCAAGCGCAGCTGCTGGAGAGAGAGGGGTGTTTGTTTCGGGCCCAGGAAGCTGCAAGCGCAGCTGCTGGAGAGAGAGGGGTGTTTGCTTCGGGCCCAGGAAGCTGCAAGTGCAGCTGCTGGAGAGAGAGGGGTGTTTGCTTCGGGCCCAGGAAGCTGCAAGTGCAGCTGCTGGAGAGAGAGGGGTGTTTGCTTCGGGCCCAGGAAGCTGCAAGTGCAGCTGCTGGAGAGAGAGGGGTGTTTGCTTCGGGCCCAGGAAGCTGCAAGTGCAGCTGCTGGAGAGAGAGGGGTGTTTGCTTCGGGCCCAGGAAGCTGCAAGCGCAGCTGCCTTTGGTGGAACATGGGAAATGATGAATGAGAAGGAAGCTGAATTGAAGGAGCGCAGGGATCTTGTTTTGGGGCTAGTGGAGATCCCAGAGATGGGGAGAGCGAAGGCCATCGAGAGATTTGGAAAGAATGAAAGCTTCAAATGTACATGTTGGACTGGTAGCCACTGTGGGTCAGCAGACACAAGGATGACAGGTGAACATGGCCACATGGGGGTTAGGGTATGGGAGGGTGGTTCTACTTCAATGTGCAAAATAGTGGAGATGGGGAAAGGATTAGCCAAATAACACCTTGAATTTCAGAAAAACAGAATGAGGCCTATCAGACCCTCAAGCCTTTTCGTTTTTTGTTGATTTGTATTGCAACCCCATATATTGGCCAGTGATACTCTAACCCAACAAAATTCTGTTCATCTCCGTCTTTAACGTCGCAAAGACTCCGAGCATCCAAATATTTTGGTGAGTGTATTCCAAATTCCCACCTACCCTTCATGGACAAATGGGTCAGGGCTTCTTTCTGATTGGTCTGTCTCTAATTTTAAGTTGAAATTCCCTTGTTCTGGATTCTTCCCCCACACCGTGATCACCAAAGCATATGTTTATCACTGTCTACCCTAACCAATTCACGAATCAGAAATGCTCAATTAAATGTTCCTTCAGTCTTTCAAAATTAAGGAATATGAGCCAGATCTGTGCCAATTGCCCTAGTCATTTGACGCTTTTAACCGCAATCATCCTGGTGAATCTGCAGGGCATCACCTCCCCTACCCAAGGCTAATATATCCTTGAGGTGCAATGGCCAGAACTGAATGCGGTTCCTCCAGATAGTCTGGCTGTCACCTGATTGCCTCCCTTTGTATTCCAATTGTTTGTGATAAAGACCAACACTCCATTAGCCTTTTACGTTACTTTTCATACCTGTCCATTGGCTTTAGTGATTTGTCTACTTGGACATCCTAATCTTTGTTCCTGGTTTCTCAACATTTATAAAATATTCCAATTTATCTTCCTTGGATCCAGATGAGCTCTGATTTGGCACATTGAGTTTTATCTACCATTTTCTTTGTCCATTTACTTAATCTGTTAATGTCCCTTTGTTCTTGCATTTGCTGTAGCTTTCTCCGGTGCGATAGTATGCTACAGCTCACTTGGGTGAGCTCCTGGAGAACGCTGCAGATGATAACAGTGCTCCATGTCCCACGTTTGACAGTGTGCATGCCTACTGGAATTTCTTTCACAGTCTTTGCATTGTCTTGTCAGAATCTAGCTCTTTGCACAGCGGCACTAATGTACATCTTGAGCCGGGATCGACTGAACATGGATCTGGATCGAGCTAGTCTGGACTTAATGATTCGCCTCCTGGAAATGGACCAGGAGCCTTGTTCACGACAACTGAATGAGAAAGAAATGAAGAAGATCAAGGAGAAAATTCGCAAGCTGTGTGAGACTGTTCACAACAGGCATCTAGACCTGGAGAACATTACGGTAAGAACATGGAGCCAAATATCTCTTTGGGATTGACTTTAATCACAGTACAAGAGATGTTTCACAGTCTATGGCTGATTTTCAGGAAAGTGATTTTCAATCAACGCCTTGCACAAACTTAGTTACATAATACCTGCTCTTCTCAGGGTTGGCCAATTTCGGCTGATTGCTCAGTAATCCCAACTCTGTTCCTTTGAATCTGCAGGATATTCCCACTCGAAACATGAAGAACAGCTGTATTATTTCATCAGAAAATGTCTATGCACTTGGAGCTTTACTGTGCAGATTCTGATGAAGCTATTAAAGCAAAACACACAAAGCAACATAGGGCTATGTGTGCACCTTCCATCCTATCCCAGCAATAAATTAGATGTTAATAGTGAAACAGTTATGGTGCTTTACCTCTTTTGAGTACTTGGTACTGAGAAATTACAAAGAAACTTAACGAAACAAAGCAACATCTGGCCACAATGTTGAGTCTGAGTGATAGCTTCGAAACTGGGTGTTCAGCTTCACTAGCAGACTGTTTGAAATGTAAACCATATTAAATTCAGTAGTGAATAGCTCAGCAGAAGATATTCCCCCTTTAAACTCCAATCATTTAAGATACCTTTCAAACTCAGCCGTGTTTTCCTAATTTTGTTTACGTGTTGAGGTGTAAACCTGTTCGGGGAGCAGCACTGTGCTCTCTCCCTTTACCTATCACACAATTGTTACAATGCAGAAGGAGGCCATTTGGCCTACATAGATGCATCGAAGATAGGAGCAGGAAGAGCCCTTTTGGCCCTTCGAGCCTGCTCCGCCATTCATCATGATCATGGCTGATTATCCAACTCAATAGCCTAATCCTGCTTTCTCCCCATAGCCTTTGATCCCATTCTCCCCAAGTGCTATATCCAGCCGCCTCTTGAAAATATTCAATGTTTTAGCATCAACTACTTCCTTTGGTAATGAATTCCACAGGCTCACCACTCTTTGGGTGAAGAAATTTCTCCTTATCTCTGTCCGAAATAGTTTACCCTGAATCCTCAGACTATGACCCCTGGTTCTGGACACACCCATCATTGGTAACATCTTCCCTGCATCTATCTTGTCTAGTCCTGTTAGAATTTTATACGTCTCTCTGAGATCCCCCCTCATTCTTCTGAACTCCAGCGAGAACAATCCCAACCTCGTCAATCTCTCCTCATATGACAGTTCCGCCGTGCCTGGAATCAGTCTGGTAAACCTTCGCTGCACTCCCTCGAGAGCAAGAACATCCTTCCTCAGAGAAGGAGACTAAAACTGCGCACACTATTCTAGGTGTGGCCTCACCAAGGCCCTGTATAATTGCAGCAACACATCCCTGCTTCTATACGCAAAACCTCTCGCAATGAAGGCCAACATACCATTAGCCTTCTTTACCGCCTGCTGTACCTGCATGCTTACCTTCAGCGACTGGTGCACAAGGACACCCAGGTCCCGCTACACACTCCCCTCTCCCAATTTACAACCGTTCAGGTAGTAATCTACCTTCCTGTTTTTACGTCCAATGTGAATAACCTCACACTTATCCAAATTATACTGCATCTATTGGCCTGTTGTGCAATGGTCCTCCAAATGAACATTGCACCAAATGCCATTCCCCTGCCTCCTCCCTGTACCCCTTATTATTCATTATTTTCAGATCAATTCATTTCGCTTTTGAATGTCTGGATTGAACCTGCCTCCACAACACACTCGGCCAGCGCATTCTGAATTTTAACCACTCGCTGCGTGAAAGGGTTTTTCCTCATGTCACTTTTGCTCTTATTTTTTTTGTTCGTTGGCCCCAGCCAAATAGAATTTGTCCTGGACCATCCTCTTTCTCCAGCATTGCAATGTTCTCCTTAACCAATGCTGCCACCCCTCTCCCTTTTCTTTCTTTCCTATGTTTCTGAGCACCTTGCTTCCAGGAATATTTAACCCAGTCCTGCCCTTCTTTGAGCCAGGTTTCTGTTGTAGCTGCAACATCATATTTCTATATAGCAATTTGTACCTGCAACTCGCCGGTCTTGCTTGCCACACTCCATGCATTCACATACATGCACTGTAAACCTGATTTAGCCTCTATTACTCCCCCCCTCCCCCAATGTTCTGACCCCACCTGTTAACTACTATTACCTATTTTAGTGCTGCCTATCTCTCCCAGTATTCTGTGCATCTTGCTATTCCTCTCTGATATTATCTCCTGGTTCCCACACCCTACCAAGTTAGAGTCACTGCTGCTGTTTCAATACACTAAAGAAACCAGGCATGATGTTATGCCATGAAAACTATCTTAAGTTTCAGCAGAGAATGTTGATCAATGCAAACCTTTGCCCAAAATTAAGGCAACTCTATCGATCAAAACAAGTTCAAATATTTTTAATTTGATAACTAGAGCCTACATCAGTCACCAGCTCATTGCATGACTTCAATAAGGATGCTGAAATTCTCTTGCACTCTGTTTTGGATGTCTGTTTATATTAAAGTAACACCTGCTCCTCGAGGCATACAGAGTAAACATTTACTCATTGAAGTTCTACTTGTTAACTCCATTGGTAGATCAGGTACTGTACAGCTTATTTTGATCTTGAACTGCCTGCAATATATTTACCCAACCTGCCAGAGATGTCAATGTTTTTCATGCGATGACTGACACCGGGGCTGGTCCGGCTGGAGGCTGGTTTGTGATGCAGAGCGAGGCCAGCAGCGCGGGCTCAATTCCTATACCGGCTAAGGTTATTTATGAAGGCCCCACCTCAACTTTGCCCCTCGCCTGAGGTGTAGTGATCCTCGAGTTAAATCACCACCACTCAACTATCCACCTTAAAAGGGGGCAGCAGCCTATGGTCATCTGGGATTGTGATGACTTTCCTTTTACATTTTACTGATATGCAGCAAAATGCAGCAGCCATTTTATGCACAGAAAGCTCCCACAAGCAGCTAGTGCAAGATGGTATTGAGGGAGAAATGTGAGCCATATGAAATAGGAACAGGCCATTTGGCCCCTCAAGCCTGTTCTGTCATTCAATAGAATCATGTCTGATCCGCCGTTCCTCATGTCCACTTTCCAGCCCTTTCCCCAATGGGGTTAAGGTTGAGGTCCAGCAGTTGAGCTTGCACCTCGGCCAAGCTGAGTTCCAACAGTACTCGAGAAGCTTGACCCCATCCAGGACAAAGCGCACTTGATTGCTCCCCTTCCACAAACATTCACTCCCTCCATAGATGAAGTGTTAGCCTGTGTACCATCTACACGATGCACTGCAGTAACTCACCAAACAGCACCTTCCAAACCCATGACCTCTACCATCTAGAAGGACAAGAGCAGCAGATACCTGGGAACCCCACCACCTGGAGGTTCCCCTCTATGTCACCCACCACCCTGACTTGGAAATATATCACCGTTCCTTCACTGTCGCTGGGGCAAAATCCTGGAACTCCCTCCCTGACAGCACAGTGGGTGTACCTACATCTCTCAGACTTCAGCAGTTTAGGAACGCAGCTCTCCACCACCTGAAGGGCAACTAGGTATGGGTAATAAATGTTGACCCAGCCAGCAATGCCCACATCCTGTAAATGAATCTTTTAAAAAGTATTTTTTCAAAATGCTCCTGGACAGAGTGGTTAGCAATGATGTAGATTTAAAGGGATTTAAAATTGACTGAGTTTTATTCAGTTAGCTTTGCATTGTGCTGTTGATCGTATTTGTAACTTTTTAAAGCTGCTTTTCATTGTTTTCACTATAATTAGTGCGGCACAGTGGTTAGCACTACTGCCTCACAGCGCCAGGGACCCAGGTTCAATTCCGGCTTTGCAGACTGTGGAGATTGCACTTTCACCCAGTGCTTGCGTGGGTTTCCTCCGGATGCTCTGGTTTCCTCCCACAGTCCAAAGGTGTGCAGGCGAGGTGGGGTTGTGGGAGAGTGGACCTAGGTAGGGTGCTCTTTCAAAGAGTCGGTGCAGACTTCATGGGCCGAATGGCCTCCTGTCCTGTGGGAATTCTATTAGCTGAGTGGATTGATGGGCTTGCTGTGAACTATATGGCTGCTCCGGGCATTTCATTATTTTGGTATTATGTAGTTTTTTATTACTGGTTTGAAATTCAAGTCCGTGTCATTCCAGTTGTAAAAATTGTGAAGAATGGGGAACAGCTGAGGGTGAGGGGGTTGTGGTGGGTAAGGCTACTGTCGTCGTCATAAACTGTAAATCTACATATCAGTTAAAATGTGCCTGCAGAGTTGAGACATTTGTACAAGTTGTTACCTTGTGTGGCGTGAAAGGGTGATTCCTCACGGTGTGAGCTGCTCACTATGGGGAACAGCCTTTCGCTATTCCATGTGTTTTGCAATTCTGAAAATATAACAGTAAAGATGCTGTTGCTCCAGCTCGTTTCCTGAGCTGACTGTTACATTGGTCCTGCCCCCTGGTGGTAGCTCTAGAATTGCAAGGCCTGTTCGCCCTGCAATATAGGTTGAGGCCTAGTTTCAGCATGAGACCTGGGTTAATCCAAATCCTGCTTTTGCATGTATTTTATTGTTTAATGATTTTCACTGCTGCTATCTTCTCGAAAGTATTGAGTGGTTGCCAAGAAAGATAGAGTTACAGTTGTTTTGTTTGTCAGTCTGTCTGGAGTGTTCTGTCAAACATTTCGGTGATAATTTCCAGGCAGTTGATGGTAGCAATTATTCTCATAATCATCAGACTAATCTGGATTATCAGAGATGTCGTCATTAAAGCAGGATGCTTGAGTAAATGGGGGGGGGGGGGTGCGGTTTGGATTTCATCTTTTGATCTGTGGCAATCTAAACCAAGCATTGGAAAGGGTGCAGAGGAGATTTACTAGAATGTTGCCTGGTATGGAGGGAAGATCTTATGAGGAAAGGCTGAGGGACTTGCGGCTGTTTTCGTTAGAGAGAAGAAGGTTAAGAGGTGACTTAATTGAGGCATACAAGATGATCAGAGGATTGGATAGGGTGGACAGTGAGAGCCTTTTTCCTCGGGTGGTGATGTCTAGCACGAGGAGACATAGCTTTAAATTGAGGGGAGATAGCTAGAGGACAGATGTCAGAGGTAGGTTCTTTACTCCGAGAGTAGTAAGGGCGTGGAATGCCCTGCCTGCAACAGTAGTGGACTCGCCAACATTAAGGGCATTCAAATGGTCATTGGATAGACATATGGATGATAAGGGAATAGTGTAGATGGGCTTTAGAGTGGTTTCACAGGTCGGCGCAATATCGAGGGCCGAAGGGCCTGTACTGCGCTGTAATGTTCTATGTTCTAAGGCAATAGTGGTCCACTACACCAGGGTTCAGCAGGGACAATTTATTACCCACCACCTAACAACAAAGCGTTGCTTGAATGGGAACCAATGTACGCCTGCCAACATACGCTGTTATCTAGTTTGTAGACTGAAATAGAAATCCTCCTCATTGAGGACAGGGTAAAGTGAAAGGAATCAGACTGGCAGGGGAAGGGAGAGGAGAGACAGCATGTTGTTTACTGTGGACTGGATGTGTGGTTGTGGGTCGCAATGATGTCTGCTATTTTAGTAGGCAATATTATTGCTCAGAATCTGATCTTTTAAAATGAATTTTTGTGCAATTAGATTTACGATAGTGATATTTAAGGGGCATCTTGACAAATACATGAATAGGATGGGAATAGAGGGATACCGATCCCGGAAGTGTAGAAGATTTTAGTTTAGACGGGCAGCAGGCTTGGAGGGCCGAAGGGCCTGTTCCTGTGCTGTATTTTTCTTTGTTCTATGCCTTTGGCATAATTTCCAGACCTGAGTATTGAGATGCATTTTCTCTTTTGCACAGACTGGACACTTGGCCATGGAGACTCTGCTTTCACTCACATCCAAACGGGCTGGGGACTGGTTTAAGGAGGAACTCCGACTTCTGGGAGGATTGGATCACATTGTGGACAAAGGTATGAAGCAGCTGGCGAGATACTCTTGGTTTCACACGGATTGACCCCAACAACATGTCGTGCCTTTTAATGTAATGGCGTCCCATCACGGTGTTTCACAGACGCATTATAAAACAAAGTATGACACCAAGTCTGACGAGGAGGTATTAGGTCAGATGTCCGAATACTTGACCAAAGATGTGGGCTTAGAAGAAAGTCTAAAAGGAAGAAAATGAGGTAGAGAGGCAGATAAGTGTCGGAAAGGAATTCCGAGCTTAGGCTCCAATCAGATGAAGGCATGTCCCCAAATCGTGAAGGGATCAAAATTGTCAATGCTCGAGACCAGAATTAGATGTACGCACAGATCTGAGGGTTGTGGGGCTGGAGGAGATTTGGGAACGCAGATAACATTTAAGTCACTGCTCGAATGGGAGCCAATATAACACACAGGGTGATAGGTGACTAGGACTTAGTGTAAGTTAGATCACAAACAACAAGACTTTTGGGTGACCTCGTACTGCGAGTGTAATGTGGGATTCCAGCCAGGAGCGTTTTGCAATGTCAAATCAAGAAGTTGCGAAGGAATGAAGGAGGATTTCAGTAACTGATGAACTGAGGCGGGTAATGTTATAGAGGTGGAAATGGACTCTCTTTATGGTCTTACAATTTATCTCCTATTACAGATTGCCCATTGCCACACATAGTCCTGGAGTCACAGAATTCCCACAATGTGCTGAGCACAACTGTGCTGGCTAATTAGACTTGTTTTGAGTATTCACATTTTGTCTGCATTTCTGAACCATAACCTTGATTTTCCTGATATTGTCGGATTCCAGATTGGCTCCTGAGCAGTCTAGTCAAGCTGTGCAGAGGCCATTGTCATTGACCGCACAGAGCAGCCCTACAGACTGCCCATGATCGTTTGGACAAAATGTATGTTCTTGAACGTGCTTTTCTGTTCAGATGGTTTTGGGCTCCGGTACCAGGATTTGTGTTGCCCCAAGCGGAGACAACCAGGTCTAATTTTTAGACCGATTGTCTCACTGTTATTGGAGTCGATCCTTTTTTGTGTTGATTCTGGTTTATGCTTTAGTTGATCCAGGAGGGAAAGAGGGAAATCACTGATCAGGTTGTTTATCCTAACCAGCTTCAATCTCTTTCTACATCAACAGTAAAAGAATGCGTGGAACAGTTGGGTGAGAATGAAGAGCAGGATAAACTGGTTGCATCGTTATGGGGTGCGGAGCGCTGTTTACGTGTACTTGAGAGTGTAAGTGTTAGAGATTAATACAAGTTTTAATTTGTCTTTTGGAAAGAGAGCGCAGCTTCACCACAAAGGCCTGACGACTGTGAAGGCAGAGGGATGGAGCAGTCACTCCGAGCCACCTCCGTTTCTTGTTGACAGCCATGCAGCAGCTCTGAAACTCATGCCTTGCTGTAATGGGTTCTCTCCAGGTCTGATTATGCTGCATTCTGATATCTTGGGACAGCAACAATAGTTAGTGGGCAGCAGGGTGGCACAGTGGTGAGCACTTCTGCCTCATTGTGCCAGGGACCCAGGTTCAATTCCAGTCTTGGGTGACTGTCTGTCAGGAACAAAGAACAAAGAAAAGTACAGCACAGGTGCCCCTCCAAGCCTGCGCCAACCATGCTGGCTGTCTAACCTAAAACATTCTGTACTTATTCGGTCATTTTCCCTCTATTCCCATCCAATTCATGTATTTGTCAAAACATCCCTTAAACATCACTACGGTACCTGCTTCCATCACCACCTTCAGCAGCAAGTTCCAGGCACCTACTACCCTTGTGTGTAAAACAAAAACGTCCCTCGCACATCCCCTCTAAACTTTACTCCTCGCACCTTAACCCTATACCCCTAGTAATTGACTCTTCCACCCTGGGAAAAAGCTTCTGACTATCCACTCTATCCGTGCCTCTCATAATCTTGTAGACCTCTATCGGGTCGCCTCTCAATCTCTGTCATTCCAGTGAGAACAAACCGAGTTTATCCAACCTCTCCTCATAGCTAATGCCCTCCATATCAGGCAAAATCCTAGTAAGCCTCTTCCACACCCTCTCCAAAGCATCCACATCCTTCTGGTAGTGTGGTGACCAAATTGAACACTATACTCCAAGTGTGGCCTAACTAAGGTTCTATACAGCTGCAGCATGACTTGCCAATTTTTATACTCAATGCCCAGGCCGATGAAGGCAAGCATGCCGTATGTCTTCTTGACTACCTTCTCCACCTGCGTTGCCACTTTTAGTGACCTTTCTTCCCGTGTCTCCTCCGGGTGATCCGGTTTCTTCCCACAGTCCGAAGAAGTGCAGATTAGGTGGATCGGCCATGCTAAATTGCCCCTTCGTGTTCAAGGATGTGCAGGTTAGGTGGGGTTACTGGGATAGGGTAGGGGAGTGGTCGGGGTAGAGTGCTCTTTCAGAGGGTCAGTACAGACTTGATGGGCTGAGGGCCTCCTTTTGCACTGTAGGAATTCTATTCTAATATAAAGCTGGTTCTGAGCTTCTTGTAATTTGTCATGCAGCAATGCTGCCCCAAACTCTGCTGTGGTTACTGAGTAAAGTAAGCAGCTTTACTGTATCACACATCTAAATACAATCTACTCTCTCCAGTTCTGTCCACACCTGTCTTGGCCGAATAATATTGTGCTGAAGTTTTATGGATAGAAGGTGTCCTGTCTTTAAGAGCCAAGCCATCTCTCTGAATTTGGCAGCTGATGACAAAGCCCGATGCTTCTTAATAGCATCAGCAGCGTCTGAACCCAATACTGGAGGTATGGATAAAACCTATAGGTTGGGTTCTCTCCAATAGTTCAGTATCAGATGCGCAACACTCTGGTTGTTCCAACCAAACTGGAGACAGACGGAGGGTGGGTGATATTGTAGCAAAACTTTTCTAAATGCGTAGAATCAAATTTGTCACGCTGCGTGCCTGATTTTAAAATCTGGAGTTGTATTCACTTTGTGGGAAATTGTAACTGTCGGTCCCTGTCCCAACACTCCATTCTGCATCTAATTGTAGAGTGGCTCTTAGTTTAAAAGTTGAATCTTGAGCTTGAACAGTGATCTGATGGTAAGTGGAGCCTTTGCTAATATGCAAGGTCCCTTCATCTTCCTTTCATTTCTTGAATGTGCTCTGGAGAAAGTGAACTGCCCAGCTTAATTTGTTTTTTTCATCAGGTTACAGTTCACAATCCAGAAAACCAGGGCTATCTTATAGCATACAAAGACTCCCAGCTCATCATCTCTTCCGCCATGTAAGTATGTATTGTAGGTAACTTACTAAGTATTTTGACAGGAATGTACAGCACACATTTGTAAGGGTAGTTATAGAAATTTGTCATGGAAATGAGAACATAATGTGTGATTTTTTAAATTGGGCATTCGATACTATCTTTACCCTAATCTTTGTCTTCTATCACCCACTTAACCTGAAGACTGCATTTGATTTAATTTCCCTTCCGGTGTCCAAGGAGACAACCAGTTGTTGTTCCTGGTTCAAAGCCCTTTTAACTTCCTGATTTGCTGGTGAGTTTACATGCTGTGACGTTTACTGCTATGGTAGTTTTTTGACAATCAACAATTGGCAACCAAAAATACTTGATACAAAATATGTGGTGTGGGTGGCCATATAAACACGAATTCCTGGATATGCACACAGCAACCACCTCATATCTGTGAATCATAGTCCCATCCCAGCCCAGCTGCTCCTCGCCTGATTGATTCTACATCCGAGGGTAATTGAGGGAACTGCTTTGTCTCTGTTCAGCAGTGCACCTTTCAATCTCAAATCATGGAATCTTCAAATACAAGGAGGGTATTAGGCACACTGTGCCAGTGTTGGCTCTGTATTGTTTCCCATTCAAGTATTTATCCAGTTCTCTTTGAAAAGTTATTTTTGAATCTGCTGTCAGCATCCTTTTCAATCAGAACTCACTTTTTAAAAAAATGCTTCCTTGATGCTCTGGTTCTTTAACTAATTATCTTCTCCAAAAAGACAATCCCAGCATCTTCAGTTTTTCCAGAGAACTTGACCCCTCATCTCTGGTGCCATTCTAGTAAATCTCTTCTGCATTCTGAGACCAGTTTGCCCTGAACTTATCACTATTCCCCAGCCCAGCCGCCTTTATGAATGTTTAACATAACTTTGCTTTCATGGCTCTATTTACAACACCAAAAATTGAGAAAAAAGTTACATCTCTACAGTGCTTTTCATGACAACAGGATGTCTTGAGGTGCTTTACAGACAATAAACTACTTTTGAAGTGTCGTCACTGTTGTACGAAATGCCAATTTGTGCCCAGTAAGATCCCACGAACAGCAATGTGCTAATAGCTGGATAATCTATTTTGCGATGTTGATTGAGGGTTGAATATTGGTCAAGACACCGGGGTGAAGTCCTCTGTTCTTCAAAAAAGTGCCAGGTGATTCTAAATGCCCAGCAGAGATAGCATCTCTGCCAATGTAGCACTCCCTCTACTGCACTCCAGTTTCAGCCTTGCTTTTTGTGTTAAAGTCCTGGAGT
This sequence comes from Scyliorhinus torazame, assembly GCF_047496885.1. Taxonomy (NCBI): domain Eukaryota; kingdom Metazoa; phylum Chordata; class Chondrichthyes; order Carcharhiniformes; family Scyliorhinidae; genus Scyliorhinus; species Scyliorhinus torazame. The sequence continues at coordinate 1,822,726 of NC_092734.1, read as the reverse complement.
GGGACTTGAACTCAGGACCTTGTGTCCCAGTGATAATCTAACACACAATGTTATTTAACAGTGTGATGAATTTAGGATATATGAATTTAGGATGAATGTAGATATATTGGATTATCAACATTTGACAATTAAAGAATTAAAATGCCTGGGTGAGTGTGTTTGACTGCAGGAGCATGGCTTGTAGTAAATCTTGTTTTGCAATACCAGAAAGCTTTTAGGCAGGGGTGAAATTGGCTAGAGTCAAAAGCCTGGCTAATGCACTATTGTTTTACCAGGGGTAGTTCCGAGGGAGTTATTTTGTTTTCAGCTTGGGGAGATGATGTCATTGCTGGGTGGAGCTACGGTATTCCGACATTTTGAGAAAGCTTTTGAGTCGAGTTCTGATCCAGTTACAAATAAAGTATTTTACCAAATTCCTATTTCTTTGTGCAATCACTCCTGGAGTAAATCATTCTTTCTGCACAGTCTTACAAATTAACTAAAATATTGGGAATTTGGTCCAGCATCCTAGCCACTGTTGGGGTCTTGTCTGTGATCAGAATAAGTCTTCTCAACTTGTTCTGCCGTCTTCAGAGATTTGTGAACGTACACGTGTTCCTGTCCCCCCCCCCCCTTAAATTCATCCATTTAGTTTGTATTGCTTCTTCCCATTCTTCCTACCAAAGTATCACTTCAGCCTTCTCTGTGCTAAATTGAATCTGTTATGTCTGTCCATTTTACTAGTCTCTGTTCCTCAATGTCTGTCACCATCTTCCACACTTTTCACTTAATTTGAGATTATTCTTATCTGAAAATGTGAAATTATGCCCAAGTCCAGGTCACCAAAGACCTAATACAACCCTGAGGTTCACCTGTATATACTTGCTGCCAGCAGGAAAAATAACTATTCACCCTTTTGTTTTCTGTCCCCATGTCAACTTTGCATCCAGACTACTACTGCCTCTTTAATCCATGGGCTTTAATTTTGCTCAAGTTATATTTGTAGAATGTTACTCATAGAATCCCTACAGTAGAAGGAGGTCATTTGGCTCATCGAGTCAGCACTGATCCTCTGAAAGAGAAACCTATCTAGGCCCATTCCCCTGCCCTATCCCCCTAACCCCACTGAACCTGCATATCTTTGGAGTGTGTTACTTTGTCCAATGCCTTTTAAACGTCCATACGCATCAATAACCCCCTATAAAAAGTCATTGGAAAAACTCAATCAAGTTAGTCTTCACCTTTAATGCATCCAGGCTAACCTTCATTTATCAGCTATATTTTTCCAGGTGACATTTAACTTTTCCCCAGATTGTTGTCTATTTCCCCCATCACAGATTGCGCTGACTGCCTTTTTTTAAACCGTTGTGTAACATTTGCAATCCTCTATTCCTCTGAAGCTAACCTCACAGTCAAGGAAACGTGTGACCAGATATTCCCTAATTTCCTCCTTAGTTCCCACAGTAACTTCAGGAAAATCACATCCAGACCAGGTAATATTGTGGGCAGCACAGAAGCACAAGTGATATGCACTGTGGCTTCACAGCTCCAGGGTCCCAGGTTCGATTCCCTGCTGGGTCACTGTCTGTGCGGAGTCTGCATGTTCTACCCGTGTCTGCGTGGGTTTCACTTGAGTGGGTTTCGGTCCAAAGACGTGCAGGTTAGATGGATTGGCCGTGATAAATTGGCCCAAAAAAAAGATTAGGAGGGGTTATTGGTTACGGGGATAGGGTGGAAGTGAGGGCTTAGGTGTGTTGGTGCAGACTCGATGGGCTGAATGGCCTCCTTCTGCACTGTATGTTCTATTTCTATTCTCAGCACTGCTGACAATTCAAGTACCACCTTTTTATTCTGCCCAATATCACTACTGCCTCCCTCTTTAGATATATAGGAACATAGGAAATAGCCTTCGAGCCTGCTCTGCCATTTAATCAGATCATGGCTGACCTCTTCCTGATCTCAAATCCACCTCCCCAACTGTTCCCCATATCCCTGTAACCAGTTTTTTTTTATTCAGAAGTATATCTATCTCCATCATGAAACCATTTAATGCCTTCCAGTTCCACCACACTATGGGTCAGCGAGTTCCACAAATTCACCACCCTCTGCGAGAAGTTCATCTCCGTTCTAAATCTACCGCCTCGCAACCAAGATCCGTGACATGGTAGCATCCTCCTCATTAGTGAAAAGATGCAAAGAATTCATTTGGTACCTCAGCCATGTCCTTTGCCTTGACAAGAGCTTTTTTGTCTCCTTTAACTATCCTTTTACTGTTTGGTTTGTGTTCTTTGAGTGCATTTCTATGTCAGCCACGAATGAATTATTATTCTGTCTCTTTGCCCCTCATTTATTTCTGGATTTTCTTTATACATTTTACATTCAGCTCGGTTTTTTATTATTCTGAACCTTTTTGTTTGTCATAATCCTCCTTTTTACTGTTGTGCCAAACAGGTTTGCACAATCAGCCAAAGCACGCATGCACAGGTCCTAGTTCTAAAGTGTTCATCCACTTCAAGTCCCTTCTGCCCTGGAAATGGCCTCCCTCCTGAGAATTTTTTTAAAAATCTTCAGTTTGAAGTTTTCTGTGAAAGATTTGACTGCTGAGTAGCTATTCTGAAGCCTCCTGTTGGTGCTATCTTATTGCACCTGCCTACTGTGCATTGCTGTGACATTTTTCAAATGGGATGTTTCTGCAATTCTGATGAACACGGACAGCTGGCCGATTCTTACTACCATCAGCAGGTTCGAATTGACCCAGCCGCAATGAAGCATAATAAGTCCATTGGTTTAAGTCACAGGTTCCTAATCCCACTCAATCATTGAGAATGTAGTGGCAAAAGAACACTTATTTTCTGATTGGCCAGTTTATTTTGGTCTCTCTCTCGATTAATAGCCAGCATGTTCAGTTCTTGTTGCAGTCACTCTTCTGCTAATGTTTAGTGTTTTTCTTAACCCTCAGTCTTCTCACTCTGTCTCTCCCTGCTCCGCCAGCTGTCTGCAAAGGGAAACACATTCTAGTTGCCTGGCTTTGACCAAAAGGTGGTGCAGTTTGAGCCGAGTGAGCTGTGTATTTTCTATCAGTGCTGCCAGTTTTCTACATGTAACCACTGAGTGGCACCCCATCCAATTGCAGAATAAAACCCAACACACACATGCATTGCATTTTCTGGTGTATTTCTCTGGGAAAGGAAGTATTCTAACATTAAATGGGAACAGCAATAACTTGTCTTTAAATAAGTGTATTTAGATTGTGTCTTTAATATAAAACATCCCAAGGAGCTTCACAGGAGTGTTACAAAATTTTGACACCAAACTATTTAAAGTGATGGGACAGATGGTGAAAAGCTTGGCCAAGGAGTTAAGTTTTAACCAGCTTCGTAAAGGAGGAAAGAGTTGTAGAGTCGTTTGGGGAGGGTATTCCAGAGCTTGGGGCCCAGGCAGCTGAAGGGACAGCCGCCAGTTGTGGAGAAATATAAAACCTTGTTCAGATGCTTTAAGAATGCAGGGTCTGGCTGTTTTTACATAAACTGAGTCACGGAAGAAGATCCAAGATGTGGAATACGCCGGAAACTGTGAAACCTAGACAGGCTTGAAGTTTTGTAAGGTATGGTGGGCAGGCGATGACATTTTGAATGATGAAATGAGAATTATGTATTCTGGAGGAGGAGCAGTAATGCTCGACACAAGCTGCTAACTGAGTGAAATGAAATGTGAATCAGATAAACAAATGCAAGTGAAACTGAAGGGACAGCCAATCGACATTTCTATTGTTTGGGTTTATATGTCACATGTCAAGATCCAGACAGGGAGGTTGATGAAATGTATAATAAAATTGGGATATGAATCCTACAGGGGAGTGGAAAGAGTTATGTGATTGTTATGGGAGACTGTTGTTGCAGAAGGAAGATATGACAAAACAAGGCCATATGGACTTAAAAAATAAATTAGTGAGGCCAAAAGAAGGAACTTTTTGCAAAAGAACAGAACTCATGGTAAATAAGTGATTTAAGTGTTATTCATGGAAAATGTTTGGTGATGTAGGAAGATGTAAACTGGACTAAATGATGGTGAGACAAAGATACAGGAGCAGTGTTAACGCAAAGGCTGAGCTGGGAGCTGACACAGTCTCTGATTATAATCTTATGAAAATGGACCGATTGAATGGCTGGACTGAAGATCTAAGGTGGAAAACACCGAAAACGGTGGAGCCAAGAGGGGCAGGAAAAAGTAAATGAATTTGTAAATGAAGAAAACAAAGCGCCAGCCAGCCAACAAAGATGAGGATACCATCAACAGGCATGCTCAACGGAGGAAACTGATTGATTAGAGAATCTGTCAAGGAAGAAGGGCCAAACAGCATAGGGTTTTAAGAGGAACAATTGGCCTGATTGCCTATGAAAACTAGAGAATAGGGCTAGCAGGACTCCGAGGAAGAGCAGGCAGGGAGATGTTGCTGAATACAGTGGGACTGGTGGTCTGAAGTGCATTTGTTTCAATGCGAGAAGTATATCAGTAAGGCAGATGAACTTTGTATTAGTACTTGGAACTATGATGTTGTTGCCATTACAGAGACTTGGTTAAGGGAAGGAGAGGATTGGCAGCTAAACATTCCAGGATTTAAATGTTTCAGGCAGCATAGAGAGGGATGTAAAAAGGATGGGGGAGTTGCATTACTGGTTAAGGAGACTAGCACAGCTGTACTGTGGGAGGACACCTCGGAGGGCTCATGCAGCGAGGCAATATGGGTAGAGTTTAGGAATAGGGTGCTCCGGTTTCCTCCCACAAGTCCCGAAAGACGTGCTATTAGGTAATTGGACATTCTGAATTTTCCCTCTGTACCCGAACAGGTGCCGGAATGTGGCGACTAGGGCTTTTCATTGCAGCATTATTGTAAGCCTACTTGTGACAATAAAGATTATTTATTTACTATAACAATATCTGTCAGGAACTGAAGAATCTAGATTGGGGGTGGATGTTTGAGAGTAAATCAACATCTGGTATGTGGGAGGCTTTCAAAAGCCAGTTGATAGGGACATGCCGGTCCTGAATTCCTATGAGGAAGAAGGATAAGTATGGCAAGTTTCGGGAACCTTGGGTAACGAGGGATATTGTGAGCCTAGTCCAAAATAAAAAGGAAACATTTGTAAGGGCTAGAAGGCTGGGTACAGACAAAGCCCATGAGGAATATAAGGAAAGTAGGAAGGAACATAAACAAGTAATCAAGAAGGCTAAAAGGGATCACAAAGTCATTGGCAAATGGAATTAAGGAAAATCCCAAGGCTTTTTACACATATACAAAGCGCAAGAGGATTGGCAGGGCAAGGGTCGGCTCACTCAAGGACAGGGGAGGGAATCTATGCGTGGAACCACACAAAATGGGCATGGTACTGAATGAGTACTTTGTATAAGTATTCACCAAAAAGAAGGACTTGGTCGATGATGTGTCTGGGGAAGAATGTGTAGATAGTCTGGGTCACATTGAGATCAAAAAGGAGGAGATATTGGGTGTCTTGAAAAATATTAAGGTAGATAAGTCCCTAGGGCCTGATGGGATCTACTCCAGAATACTGAAGGAGGCTAGAGAGCAAATTGCTGAGGCCTTGGCAGAAATCTTTGGGGATTGTGAAGGGGAGATTGTGTCTCACTAACTTGATCGACTTTTTCAAGGAAGTGACAAAGGTGATTATGAAGGTAGGACGGTGTCTACATGGACTTCAGTAAGTCCTTTGACAAGGTCCCTCATGGCAGACTGGTACAGAAAGTGAAATCACACGGGATCAGAGTTGAACTAGCAAGATGGATACAGAACTGGCTCGGTCATAGACAGTGGGTAGCAGTGGAAGGATGCTTTTCTGAATGGAGGGCTGTGACTAGTGATGTTCCACTGGGATCAGTGCTCGGACCTTTGCTGTTTGTAGTATATATAAATTATTTGGAAGAAAATGTAACTGGTCTGATTGGTAAGTTTGTGGAAAACATACTCATTTTGGTGGAATTGTGGATAGTGATGAGGACTGTCAGCAGGATATAGATCGGCTGGAGACTTGGGCGGAGAGATGGCAGATGGAGTTTAACCCACAAAAATATGAGGTAATACATTTTGGAAAGTCTAATACAGGTGGGAAATATACAGTAAATGGCAGAACCCTTAAGAGTATTGACAGGCAGGTATCTGGGTGTACAGATCCACAGGTCACAAAGTGGCACCAAAGGTGGAGAAGGTAGTCAAGAAGGCATATGGTATGCTTGCTTTTGGCCTGGGCATTGAGTATAAAAATTGGCAAGTCATGTTGCAGCTGGATAGAACCCGTGTTAGGCAGCACTGAGAATATAGTGTTCAATTCTGCTCACCACACTACCAGAAGGATGTAGAGGCCTTGGAGAGAGTACAGAAGAGGTTTATCAGGATGTTGTCTGGTATGGAAGGCATTAGCTGTAAGGAGAGGTTGGAAAAATTCTGTTTGTTTTCACTAGAACGACCAAGGTCGAGGGGCAACCTGATAGAAGTCTACAAAATTGAGGGGCATGGACAGAGTGGATTGTCAGAAGTTTTTTCCCAGGATGGTAGTCAATTATTAGGGGACATAGGTTTAAGGTGCAAAGGGGCAAATTTAGAGGAGATGTGCGAGCGAAGCTTTTTTTACACAGGGTAGTGGGTGGCGGAGGAGGTGGCGGAAGCAGGTATGATAGTGACGTTTAAGGGGCGTCTTGACAAATACATGAATAGGATGGGAATAGAGGAATATGGACCCTGGAAGTTGAGAAGGTTTTAGGTTACGCAGGCAGCATGGTTGACGCAGGCTTGGAGGGCTGAAGGCCTGTTCTGTGCTGTACCTTCTTTGTACACATAGAAGGTGGAAGAAAAAAATTAAAAGAATTATAATGGAAAGAGACAGTCGCTAACCGGAAAGAAACCTCAAGCGCCTTGTAAAGTGCTTGATTTGGAGTTTTGCGTGAGCGTGAGACAGGTTCCTGGGGAAGGAGGAGACCACCTTGCTCAGTAGCTTTGAAATGTGTTTTGGAAGAGAATGAAAATGATCAGCTGGACAGAAAAAGTAACAAATGAAGAAGTGCTGTGAAGAGTGAACGAACTTGGTGAATATAATTCAGAACAGAGACCGGGCAGGGTACATCTTAAGAGAAAATGAGATTGGAAGAAAAGTTATGGGCGGAAGCTTTCAAGGAAAATTAAGAAGGATCAGCACGGTAGCACAAGTGGATAGCACTGTGACTTCACAGCGCCAGGGTCCCAGGTTCGATTCCCCGCTGGATCACTGTCTGTGCGGAGTCTGCACATTCTCTCCGTGTCTGCGTGGGTGTCCTCCGGGTGCTCCGGTTTCCTCCCACAGTCCAAAGACGTGCAGATTAGGTGGATTGGCCATGCTAAATTGCCCTTAGTGTCCAAAAAGGTTAGGAGGGGTTATTGGGTTACGGGGATAGGGTGAAAGTGAGGGCTTAAGTGGGTCGGTGCAGACCCGATGGGCGGAATGGCCTCCTGCACTGTATGTTCTATGAATCTATGAAGGAGGAGAACATCGATGCTGGATAGCTTGGAAATGAAAGGATTGACACAGGATGAAGCGACATGGCAAAGACTACAAGCCAAGGGACCTGCCTTCAGGAACAGCACTTTTGATAATGAGCTCTATTAGATTGCACCAAAATTAATGTCGAGTGCTTGATGAGATTTTCTGCATTTAATTGGCTGTAATAGGCTTTGCAAGTTTCAGTATTATTTCTACTTTCTTACCCAACCCTAAAATTACACTGAAATGAAACTACTGGGTGAGTATGGTTACTGTCTCTTAAATAGGGCTGTGGTATTATGAAATAGTAATAACAGGGGAGGTCACGAAAGTAGTATAAAAGGATTCAAAACACATCTATAAAATCTTGGTTAGACCATGCAGCTGTGTAAATTTTATGCTTTCCATATTCTAAAAAGGAGCAGGTGAGATGGTACAAAAAAGTTTTCATGTTGGTACCAGATAATTTTTATTAGTGTCACAAGTGGGCTTACTTTAACACTGCAATGAAGTTGCTGTGAAAAGCCCCTAGTCACCACATTCCGGCACCTGTTCAGGTACACAGAGGGAGAATTCAGAATGTCCAATTGGATTGGATTGGATTTGTTTATTGTCACATGTACTGAGGTACAGTGAAAAGTATTTTTCTGCGAGCAGCTCAACAGATCATTAAGTACATGGGAAGAAAAGGGAATAACAGAAAATACATAATAGGGCAACACAACATATACAATGTAACAGAAAGAGATTATACCTAGCAGGATGGACTGTACTGACGGAGACTTTTTTCCTCTATATAAAGAAGTCTGGGGGGTGACCTGATGGAGATCTTTAAAATTACGAACAGGTTTGATAGTGTTAATGTAAAAAGATGTTACCACTTGCAGGAGAATCCCAAACATGATACAAGTTTGCAATAAATTAGGAATTCTAGCAAAACCTTTTACTCGGTGGTTAGAATGTGGAATCCACTACCTCAGTGAAGCATCATCAAAGAACAAAGAAATGTTCAGCACAGGAACAGGCCCTTCGGCCCTCCAAGCCCGTGCCGACCAGACTGCCCGACTAAACTACAATCTTCTACACTTCCTGGGTCCGTATCCTTCTATTCCCATCCTATTCATATATTTGTCAAGATGCCCCTTAAATGTCCCTATCGTCCCTGCTTCCACTACCACCTCCGGTAGCGAGTTCCAGGCACCCACTACCCTCTGCGTAAAAAACTTGCCTCGTACATCTACTCTAAACCTTGCCCCTCTCACCTTAAACCTATGCCCCCTAGTAATTGACCCCTCTACCCTGGGGAAAAGCCTCTGACTATCCACTCTGTCTATGCCCCTCATAATTTTGTATACCTCTATCAGGTCGCCCCTCAACCTCCTTCGTTCCAGTGAGAACAAACCGAGTTTATTCAATCGCTCCTCATAGCTTATGCCCTCCATACCAGACAACATTCTGGTAAATCTCTTCTGCACCCTCTCTAAAGCCTCCACATCCTTCTGGTAGTGTGGCGACCAGAATTGAACACTCTCCTCCAAGTATGGCCTAACTAAGGTTCTATACAGCTGCAACATGACTTGCCAATTCTTATACTCAATGCCCCGGCCAATGAAGGCAAGCATGCCGTATGCCTTCTTGACTACCTTCTCCACCTGTGTTGCCCCTTTCAATGACCTGTGGACCTGTACTCCTAGATCTCTTTGACTTTCAATACTCTTGAGGGTTCTACCGTTCACTGTATATTCCCTAACTGCATTAGACCTTCCAAAATGCATTACCTCACATTTGTCCGGATTAAACTCCATCTGCCATCTCTCCGCCCAAGTCTCCAGACAATCTAAATCCTGCTGTATCCTCAGACAGTCCTCATCGCTATCCGCAATTCCACCAACCTTTGTGTCGTCTGCAAACTTACTAATCAGACCAGTTACATTTTCCTCCAAATCATTTATATATACTACAAACAGCAAAGGTCCCAACACTGATCCCTGTGGAACACCACTGGTCACAGCCCTCCAATTAGAAAAGCATCCCTCCATTGCTACCCTCTGCCTTCTATGGCCTAGCCAGTTCTGTATCCACCTTGCCAGTTCACCCCTGATCCCATGTGACTTCACCTTTTGTACTAGTCTACCATGAGGGACCTTGTCAAAGGCCTTACTGAAGTCCATATAGACAACATCTACTGCCCTACCTGCATCAATCATCTTAGTGACCTCCTCGAAAAACTCTATCAAGTTAGTGAGACACGACCTCCCCTTCACAAAACCGTGCTGCCTCTCACTAATACGTCCATTTGCTTCCAAATGGGAGTAGATCCTGTCTCGAAGAATTCTCTCCAGTAATTTCCCTACCACTGAAGTAAGGCTCACCGGCCTGTAGTTCCCGGGATTATCCTTGCTACCCTTCTTAAACAGAGGAACAACATTGGCTATTCTCCAGTCCTCCGGGACATCCCCTGAAGACAGCGAGGATCCAAAGATTTCTGTCAAGGCCACAGCAATTTCCTCTCCAGCCTCCTTCAGTATTCTGGGGTAGATCCCATCAGGCCCTGGGGACTTATCTACCTTAATATTTTTTAAGACACCCAACACCTCGTCTTTTTGGATCACAATGTGACCCAGGCTATCTACACCCCCTTCTCCAGACTCAACATCTACCAATTCCTTCTCTTTGGTGAATACTGATGCAAAGTATTCATTTAGTACCTCGCCCATTTCCTCTGGCTCCGCACATAGATTCCCTTGCCTATCCTTCAGTGGGCCAACCCTTTCCCTGGCTACCCTCTTGCTTTTTATGTACGTGTAAAAAGCCTTGGGATTTTCCTTAACCCTATTTGCCAATGACTTTTCATGACCCCTTCTAGCCCGCCTGACTCCTTGCTTAAGTACCTTCCTACTTTCCTTATATGCCACACAGGCTTTGTCTGTTCCCAGCCTTTTAGCCCTGACAAATGCCTCCTTTTTCTTTTTGACGAGGCCTACAATATCACTCGTCATCCAAGGTTCCCGAAAATTGCCGTATTTATCTTTCTTCCTCACAGGAACATGCCTGTCCTGTATTCCTTTCAACTGACACTTGAAAGCCTCCCACATGTCAGATGTTGATTTGCCCTCAAACATCCGCCCCCAATCTATGTTCTTCAGTTCTCGCCTAATATTGTTTCATTAGCCTTCCCCCAATTTAGCACATTCATCCTCGGACCACTCTTATCCTTGTCCACCAGTACTTTAAAACTTACTGAATTGTGGTCACTGTTACCAAAATGCTCCCCTACTGAAACATCTACCACCTGGCCGGGCTCATTCCCCAATACCAGGTCCAGTACCGCCCCTTCCCTAGTTGGACTGTTTACATATTGTTTTAAGAAGCCCTCCTGGATGCTCCTTACAAACTCCGCCCCGTCTAAGCCCCTGGCACTAAGTGAGTCCCAGTCAATATTGGGGAAGTTGAAGTCTCCCATCACCACAACCCTGTTGTTTTTACTCTTTTCCAAAATCATTGATGCATTAAGGGGAAGTTAAATATGTGAATGAGAAAGAAAATGGAATAAACGTTCTGCTGATAGTGAGATAAAGTCAGTTGGAAGAAGGGTTATGGGGCTTGAAAAATGGCATAGACTAGTTGGTCCAAATGGCCTGTTTCTGTGCTGTAAATATTCTATGAATAATGAATGTACCTAAAGGACACAGCACAAAAGCAAGTAATTCCGCCCTTTCTGCTTGTGTTAATCGTATATCAATGATGTTTAATTATATCCAGGTTGAGGGCATTAATTTAGGTTTCACTTGAACCCAGAAAGAGACACGCTGAAACTGTGGGATGGTTGAGTTGGGAGATGCATGCTTGAAATGTTTTCAGCGGTAGATACAAGACTGAGCAGGGATTGGCTCCAGTATCATTCTTCAACAAGTGGCTTTCTGGAATAGAACATCTGGGCCGCCTTGCTATCCGATTAGTCCCCTTCCTTGATCTTTCCCCTTGGCCCTTCAAAATTTCCCCTTCAAATACTTATCCTATTCCCTTTTGGAAATCTATAAGATGATGAAATTATTATAGGATCCTCGGGGAACTTGACAGGGTGGTGCTGAAAAGATGTTTCCCCTTGTGGGAGAGGATAAAACTAGGGGGCACAGTTTAACCCAAGGGGTTTCCGAAGACTAATAGACATTTTTTCTGAGCGCCTTGAATCTTTGGAATTCTTCCCCAGAGAGTGGTGGAGGCAGGGTCATGGCAGAGATAGGTAACAATTGTAATGGGCGTCGGTGAGAATATGGAGTTGGCATAATTTTATTGAATAATGGAACAGGTTTGAGGGTCTAATTTGTATGCCTGGATGTATTGTGGCTACTTCCAACGTCCTTTCAGGCTGTGTGCAGTTGGAGGGTGAACTATTTCACGTTGCACCTTTGTCAAGGTACCACAACATGTTATGACACTGTGTGAGGCCATTGGTTTGAAATTGTTGCAGTGCACTTAAAATTCTGTCACCATCACTGCTTCATTGAATCACCTGCAGAATGCAAGAAAAATTGCTTTGTGGAGGCAGGTGTATTGGTCACTTTCTGAAGTAAAAAGCAAACTTTCAGTTGATCTTTGCAGTGAAAGTGGTTAAAGCTGAGAGAATATGTCTTGGTAAGTTTGATCTCCAGCCTGAAATGATTATTGGTTATTCTCAGTCTGAATATTACTATTTGTCATGTCAGTTATGAGGAGCTAATTTCATCCTGGTGCTTCCCTCAAACCCTGCAGAGCCCCCCCATGAGCTGATAATGACATTGCCCTATTGTCACAAAGGCCATGGTCTCGGGAGAGGATTCGTACTTTGAAAAAAATACAGGAAGGCTGCAGCACATTGGCATAGAATCTTCGCCTTGACACGGGTCTTCTCTGCTTGCAGAGGCCCCCAGGGATAGAAATGCTCCTGTTTGTTTTGTATTGCACACAATATATTGGCTTGTTTATGAATGTGCTTCTGTCTCTAATCTGATTAGTGGCAAAGTGGAGCTCTCACAGATGCTGGAACAGATCTGACACTGTGAACCCTCCCTGTGCTTCCGATTTCAGAGGCTGTGGCAGAGAGGGGGACAGCATGTCGGGAAGGTAGCCAAGAGCCAATAAGTTGGTTAATTATATACATGTCATGTCTTGGAAATTATCTCGATCTCAAAACAAATTTATTGCTTGATTGTAGTTTTTAAAGTAATTTCACCGTGCTTGGTATAATTCCTTCAATGTTCCTTCTGTGCCCTGATCACTTGTTAAAACAGTTTGTTACTACATCTACTCCTGTGCATTAACTTTCAAATACGGCACGTATACAAACTTCTCCCTCTCCTCACCTTGCAATTCAGATGGAAAAAGGGTGGCTGTGGCCTTCCCTTCCCAGCAGAGAAATACTCATTTGTCAGGTTTGATCTTGGTATGGTGACGAAGCTGGAATTTGTTGCTTATCCTGGGATTACTTGAGCAGTTGATGGGTGGATTGTCTCCTTGAACTGCTGCAGTCTGTGTGATGATGCTCCCCTCGTGTCAGGCAGGAAATTCCAGGATAAGTATGTGGTTTCACAGGGAGGTGATGCTTGACATTACATGACATTGTTGGTTGTATCCTCAATGCTGGAAGCCACGGGGTATGGTGGTGATGATAACAAAACATTGCCCAGTTGTATCTATGCAGCTGGTAGATTGTACACACTGTTGCCAGTGATGGAGTGGATATTGAGACCGGTTATCTTGGATGCTGTTGAGTTTTTTGTTGGAACTGAAGCAGTCCATGCAAGTGTTTTGTTTGTCCTTGGGATGTAGGCGTCGCTGGCTGGGCAGCATTTATTGTCCATCCCCAATTGCCCTTGAGAAGTTGGTGGTGAGCTGCTGCCTTGAACCGCTGCAGCCCATCTGTTTTAGGAACTCACGTAGTGCTGTCAGGAAGCGAGTTCCAGGATTTTGAACCAGCTACAGTTAAGGAACGGTGCCTGAGTCAATGACTTGGAGGGGAACCTACAGGTGGTGCTGTTCCCATACATCTGCCCTTGTCCTCAAGAGATTATGCTTAGAAAGTGATGAATATTCCACCATGTTTGTGGCCAGCCTTGTAGATGGAGGACAGACTTTGAGGAGTCAGGAAGTGTGTCACTCATCGGAATACCCAGCCTTTGAGGTAAGCATGTTGCCATGATATTCTGTCGCTGTCCCAGTTCATCAACTGGTCAACAGTGACCCCCAAGATTGTGTTCATGTCGAAAAATGGTTGATGGCTGTCTGGTCTTCTGGAGGTGATCATTACCTGGCAATATGATCGGATGTAGCTCTCTGGAGTTACAGAAACTAACCTGTACAGCAACAGAAACGTGAGTAATAGCTCTAAACTTTTAAGTTACACAACAATAGTGGAAAGACTGGAGAGGTTCAGGTTATTCTTGGAGCAGAGACGGCGCCGAGGACCTGGGTTCGATCCCTGGCCTGGGTCACTGTCTGTGTGGAGTTTTCACATTCTCCCTGTGTCTGGGTGGGTCTCACCCCCACAACCCAAAAAAGATGTACAGGTGAGGTGGATTGACCACGCTAAATTGTCCCTTCATTGGAAAACATTTTTAAAAATTAAGAAAAAAAATTTTGGAGCAGGGAAGGCTAAGGGGAGATTTATTAGAGGTGTTAGAAATGTTAGAAATTGTGGGGTTTTGATAAAGCAGATTAAAAGCTGTTTTTGCTGGTTGGAGGGTCGGTCCCCAGAGAACACACATTTCAGATAATGAGCAAAAAATGAAGAACAAATTACACAATTATACATTTATCGTGATCTGGAATGCACTGGTTGAAAGGGCAGTGGAAGAAAATTCAATAGTAACTTTCAAAAAAAATTTGTTAAATACTTGAGGGGAAAACAAATGACAGGAATATGGGGAAAGAGCAGGAGATGAATTGGATAGTTCTTTTGAAGTGTCAACATGGGCATGATGGGCTGAACTGTGTTGTCCTGTGAATGGGTATGGATAAGCTTCTTTCTATATTGATATGTTGCTGCCTAACACATTGGTTTCAGACTGCAGTGCTTGGTTTCCATGTTTCAACATTTTCAACCCAATTCCCCATCCATGAATAAAGACCAAACACACATCTGGAGGTGAACAGTGTGTTGACTGTAATTATGAACTTTGATTCTCAATGCGTAGAAAATTCCAGCAGCATTTTTCATTTTTGCTTTTTCCTTGTGCACTTGTTTCTTTCCCCTCTCTCATCCTCTCCTTCCCTTATTAAGTAATTTTCTTGTGTGCTACTGTTTTTCTTTTGTCATTGTTTCTGGGCTAAGCATGTGATCTCGAGGAAGAGTGTGGGCTTTAGGTCAGGGTACACATGCTGTTCTCAATATGGAATTGTTGCCATCTGCTTAGCAGCGAACTGTCACATACCGTTAGGCTGACAGTCAGCAGGCATCACAGTTACACTGCTGACTTGTCCTGTACTCCTTCAGTCCCGAAGAATTAAGACAAAACTCATTTGGATACTGTCAAATGGTGGCAATTTAATTTTAGCATGATTTTTCGTCTGAGGGCAGCTTGGGTCTGATGGGAAGTATCATCAGCTTTGTATTTGAGGAAATCCAACAGGAAACCTCTGGACATGGTTCATCATTGCTGTTGTTGGAGGATAATGAAGCATTTCCTTTTACTGAGCAGTGATTATTAAACCATTGAACCTGGTCACATGTCAATGAAATATATTCCGGATCAATAAACAGTTTTGTTAAACCAAAAATACAATAGACCCCAATAAAATATGAAAAGCAGGGATGTGTGGTGTATTTCATGTCCTAATTTGCAATCCCAGGTGTTATGGGCCAGGGTTTAGAGAACCCCAAAGTGTATCATAGGGTTCCCCTGACCCACAACTTTTAATAGATTGTGGTGTGGGGAGCACACGGCCCACTCTACAGGTGTGGTACAGCAGAAATGGAAAAGTATTTTTTAAAGCAAAACAATGTTTATTCTATGAACTCAAGTTAACCTTTTTAAAACATACATTGAACATCTTAGCAACCATTAATTCAAATACAGCCCCCAAAGAATACAACAATAAGTAATGTTTAACATCTATAAGACTTAAAACACCTTTTACCAGAAGCACATCAGATTAAAGTCACTACTGTTATTAGTTTTAAATCACCAGGATCGATTTACAGTCTTCAGATTACAGAGAGACTCTTAATACACCTGGTTGTGACTGCAGCTATCCAGCTCTGAAAATTAAACTAAAACACACCCTGCAGCAAACAGCCTAAAACAAAAGTAAAAAGCTGACCAACAGCCCAGTTCCACCCACTCTCTGACATCACTGCAGTAATAAACACCCATTTCTTGAAGGTACTCACTACAGATACTCATACACACCCATTTATAAACACACATTTCTTAAAGGTACTCTCACATGACACAGGTTGTGGTTACAATAAGGTGATCAGACTTCATACAAGTAACGACAGATGGTTTCACATTTAAATGCCAAATTTTAAAATTACACAATGTATTTTTGGCTTCTATAATGGTCACCGCCTCTAATGTCTCCTGTACAGTGACATTAACATTGTAAAACACATCTTTTAGCAAGGAGCAGATAATGAGGATTTTTCAGTATATGCATTCTCTATAAAAGCATTAGGAATTCAAATATCATAATATATTTATGTTTGGGGAGAGTTCTGATTCCTGGGAAGTGAGCCACCACAGCCCCAAATAGTGCAGAAACTCTTGTCGGAAAGTGTGCACAGTGAGGAACCATTTTAACATTGTGCCACGACCATTGCAGGTTCCACTATCTAGTCTACCAAATAGAATCTTGATGTTTGAAGGGCTGTGAATTGCTTTTGAGGTTAGTGACCCTTGTGGAAGTGAATACCACATTCTTGACTAATTTTGAAATGTGGCATTTTTCTCTGACGGCAGTGGCTAATGTCTGACCACCCACCTGTTAATTTCCAAATCCAGCTTGTGACCAAAGTATTTTTTTTAAAAACTTTTTAATGGCCTAGTCTGTGTAGTTTTTATAGGCTTTGTTTAATGAACAGGATGTAATTTCATTCTTTGATTGTCGACAGATGACTGCTGAATCAGCATATCTTTGCCCTTTACCTACCGAGAGTCAGTGCATTTAATGTTCCATTGCTGCTTTGAGACTAGAATGTAGATGGCGCTTTCTCTCGGAAGTCAGTATTCAGAGCAATGCCTGCAGTATTTCAGTCCATTTCAGCAATTAGGCTATCATTTAGTAAATCATTTTCAATAATGCAGTGCTTGAAACTGTGATGATAGGTTATCTGTCTGCTCCACTGTGTGCATGAAATGAATGCATTTGAAGGGCTCAGGTGATCAGTCGAATTCAACAACCTGGTTGTCCTGTGGAACAAGTTTGAGGAATGGTTTGTGGAGCCATGTTGGAGGGATGACTTTGTTCTTGTACACATTCTTGTGTACATGCTGCCAGTCAGTGAGAATTCTCAGCTTAGCAAACCAAGTTTTAAAATGCAGAAATCTGTTGCATTGTGAATGTGAGAAAGAGGAGCTGGAGTATACAAGGTCGATGTTATTTTGGATTGAAGCACAGCAGAGATTGTGAATTCTGAGTGAGAAGTTAAAGGCTGCGGGAGAGTTAGCCAAGACGATTGTCGTGCACCTGGCAGCTTTTGATCATTGCCAATCCCCTGTTATCCCAATCACGAGCAACAGGGAGACACGAAAAGGGGTAAAATGGAAAAAATATCATTTTTAAAACATGGATTTTTACATCTTCCAGAATGGAAGTGTGCGAACTGGGGGTGGGGGGGGAATACTTCCACATTTTTAAGCATTTTGTTTGCCGCGTGCTGCTGTCTTTACTACAATTCTGAAGTCAATCCGCAATATCTTTTGTGACAGACTGAATTGCACTCTGATTTGGGTTGCATGATTTAAATTGTTTAATGTGAACTAAGCCACAGATTTCCAAATAGACAACCTTCCCTCTCCTGATGCCTTGTTAAATGTGCTTTATCTGCAGGGCTTTACGACACTGTGAGCAGCTGATCACACGATATAATCGGGAAGATAACAAGGTTTGCATGGCAAACAGCAATTCCCTCCCACATTACAATGCCTCCAGTCATACTGGCAAAGCAGTGGAGGACTGCATGAGAGCAATCTTTGGGGTCTTGTTAAATTTAACCAATGACAATGGTAAGTTTTTAAGTGGAGGAAGCATATCTGCTCCCTGCCACTCGGCTCAAAATTGAATGAATAAATGCATGAAATGCTGAGTCTTGAGAATGTGATTTGTGGTGAGGTGAGCAGGGCATGGACTGTGGCCTGAGTAAAATGGAATGAGGATCACATTAAACTTGGATAAGAGAGGTTGTATGTTCAACTTGTGCTATTTTCCCCCCCATGTGTTGAGGGCAAGAAAGCATTTTGTGCACCATTGTATTCTTGCTTCAGTGCCTTGGGTATGCCGAGTTGAAAATAATCATACAAATCATCAATGTTGCTTTTAAAGCTGAGAGCTGTGACATTAACTTCATTTTTGTTAATTAAGTGTACTCCCTATATCCTGATTTCCCCACCCTTCAAGTTATTCAGTGTTTGTTCTGGCTTCAAAATGTCAGTAATGTTCAGTTGCAGTCACCGAATCAGTTATTGCAGCAGAGAAGATGGCTATTCAGCCCATCGAGTCTATGGATTGGATTGGATTTGTTTATTGTCACGTGTACCGAGGTACAGTGAAAAGTATTTTTCTGCGAGCCGCTCAACAGATCATTAAGTACATGGGAAGAAAAGGGAATTAAAGAAAATACATAATAGGGCAACACAACACATACAATGTAACTACAAAAGCACTGGCACGGATGAAGCATACAGGGCGTAGTGTTAATGAAATCAGTCCATAAGAGGATCATTTAGGAGTCTGGTGACAGTGGGGAAGAAGCTGTTTTGAGTCTGTTCGTGCGTGTTCTCAGACTTCTGTATCTCCTGCCCGATGGAAGAAGTTGGAAGAGTGAGTAAGCCGGGTGGGAGGGATCTTTGATTATACTGCCCGCTTTCCCCAGGCAGCAGGAGGTGTAGATGGAGTCAATGGATGGGAGGCAGGTTCGTGTGATGGACTGGGCGGTGTTCACGACTCTCTGAAGTTTCTTGCGGTCCTGGGCCGAGCAGTTGCCATACCAGGCTGTGATGCAGCCTGATAGGATGCTTTCTATGGTGCATCTGTAAAAGTTGGTAAGAGTCAATGTGGACATGCCGAATTTCCTTAATTTCCTGAGGAAGTATAGGCGCTGTTGTGCTTTCTTGGTGGTAGCGTCGACGTGGGTGGACAGATTTTTGGAGATGTGCACCCCTAGGAATTTGAAACTGCTAACCATCTCCACCTCGGGCCCGTTGATGCTGACAGGGGTGTGTACAGTACTTTGCTTCCTGAAGTCAATTACCAGCTCTTTAGTTTTGCTGGCATTGAGGGAGAGATTGTTGTCGCTACACCACTCCACTAGGTTCTCTATCTCCCTCCTGTATTCGGACTCATCGTTATTCGAGATCCGGCCCACTATGGTCGTATCGTCAGCAAACTTGTAGATGGAGTTGGAACCAAGTTTTGCCACGCAGTCGTGTGTGTACAGGGAGTAGAGTAGGGGGCTAAGTACGCAGCCTTGCGGGGCGCCGGTGTTGAGGACTATTGTGGAGGAGGTGTTGTTGTTCATTCTTACTGATTGTGGTCTGTTGGTCAGAAAATCGAGGATCCAGTTGCAGAGTGGGGAGCCAAGTCCTAGGTTTTGGAGCTTTGATATGAGCTTGGCTGGGATTATGGTGTTGAAGGTGGAGCTGTAGTCAATAAATAGGAGTCTAATGTAGGAGTCCTTGTTTTCGAGATGCTCTAGGGATGACTGTAGGGCCAGGGAAATGGTGTCTGATGTGGACCGGTTGCAGTGGTATGCGAATTGCAGTGGATCAAGGCATTCTGGGAGTATGGAGGTGATGCGCTTCATGATCAACCTCTCGAAGCACTTCATTACGACTGAAGTCAGGGCCACTGGTCGGTAGTCATTGAGGCACGTTGCCTGGTTCTTCTTTGGTACCGGTATGATGGTGGTCGTCTTGAAGCAGGTGGGGACCTCGGAGTGGAGTAGGGACAGGTTAAAGATGTCCGTGAATACCTCTGCCAGCTGGTCCGCGCAGGCTCTGAGTGCACGACCAGGGATCCCGCCTGGGCCCGTCGCCTGCCGAGGGTTCACTTTCAGGAAGGCCAATCTGACTTCGGAAACTGTGATGGTGGGTATGGGTGAAATTATGGGCTGCTGGGGCACTCGCCAGCGGATTGTTGGTTACCTGCTCGAACCGAGCATAGAATGCATTGAGTTCATCGAGGAGGGGTGCGCTGCTGCCAGAGATACTGTTCGGCTTCGCTTTGTAGCCCGTTATGTTGTTTAGTCCTTGCCACAACCGCCGAGAGTCTGTCTGTGACTCTAGCTTGGTTTGATATTCTCTCTTGGCATTCTGGATGACTTTGCGGAGGTCGTACCTGGATTTCTTGTATAGGTCAGGGTCGCCTGCCTTGAACGTCTCAGATCTGTCCTTCAGTAGGGAGTCAATCTCGCGATTGAGCCATGTTTTCCGGTTGGGCAACGCACGTACTGCTTTCTTTGGCACGCAGTCGTCCACACATTTGCTGATGAAGTCTGTGACGGCGGTGGCATACTGATTTAAGTTGGTCGCTGAGTTCTTAAATATGGACCAGTCCACTGTCTCTAAGCAGTCACGTAAGAGCTCTTCTGTCTCCTCGGACCAGCACTGCACAACCTTCTTAGCTGGATTCTCCCGCTTGAGTTTCTGTTTGCATGCCGGGAGAAGGAGCACCGTCTTATGATCTGATTTCCCAAAGTGCGGTCAGGGGATGGAACGGTAGGCGCCCTTGATTTTTGAGTAGCAGTGGTCAAGAGTGTTGTCGCCCCTGGTGGGACAGGAGATGTGCTGGTGGAATTTTGGCAGTACACTCTTGAGGTTGGCCTTGTTGAAGTCTCCGGCCACGATGAACAAGGCCTCCGGGTGTTCTGTTTCGTAGTTGTTTATTACTGTGTATAGTAATAAATACAAGTCATTTATGTAAATATATAAATAAATACATAGTAATGCTGGCTCTCTGTAGAGAAAACTAGTCAGGCCCATTCCTCACTCTGCTGCAAGTTTATTTGTTACAAGTACCCATCCAATTTCTCTTTGAAACCATTGATTATCTATGCTTCCACCATCCTCAAAGGCATCGCATTCCAGGTCATTAGCACTCGCTATGTGAAAATGTTCTTCCTCTTAGTCCTTTACCATCTGCCCATGGGAACAGCTTTCCTTTGTCTACCTTAATCTAAACCTGTCCTAATCTTGCACACCTCTATCAAATCTCCCCTCAATCTCCTTTACTCCAAGGAGAACCACCCCAGCTCCACAACCTAACCCTGTGGTTAAACTCCTATCGCTGCAATCATTCTGGTGAATCTCCTCTGCACTCTCACATCCTAAAGTGTGGTGACCAGTATTGGACATAATACTCTAGTTGTAACTTCCCTATTTTAGTATCCTCTATTTATGAAATCCAAGATCCAATATGTTCAGCTAACTATTCCCTTAATATGTCTGCCACCTTCAAAGATCTATAAACATGAACACCCAGGCCACTCTGTGCCTACACACTTTAGAACTGTCCATTAAGTCCATATTGCCTCTCTCTATTCCTTCTCCCAAAATACATCACGTCACAATTCTCTAAATTCCACCTGCCCATTCTGCTAGCCTATGCTCTGTTGCAATCGGTTGGTATCGCCCTCATTGTCTGCCATTACTTCAAGTTGCATAATTGGAAATTAATCATAATAATCCTTTTATAGTCACAAGTAGGCTTCCATTAACACTGCAATGAAGTTACTGTGAAAAGCCCCTAGTTGCCACATTTCGGCCTGTTCGGGTACACGGAGAATTCAGAATACTCAGCTGGTACGAGAATTGAACCCACGCTGTGGTTTTGTTCTGCATTACAAACCAGCTGTCTAGCCCACTGAGCTAAACCATCCCTTCTATTCTGTATTCCAATATCCAAGTCATTTATGTAAATATATATATATCAAAAAACTATTGTCCAAGCACTGATCCTTGGGGAATACCAGTGTCGACCATCCTGTCTGAAATATAGCCATATATATCATGACTCACTGTTTTCTGTCCTTAAACCAATTCTTCATCCAAACTGACCCTCCTATTCCATGAGCCTTCATTTGGGAACCAACCTTTATGTTAAATGCTTTCTTAAAATTTATTCTGACAGCATAAACGCATTCCCTTCATCAACCTTTCTGTTGCTTCAAAAAGTTTGATTAACAGGCAGCACGGTGGCGCAGTGGTTAGCACTGCTGCCTCCCGGCGCCGAGGTCCCAGGTTCGATCCCGGCTCTGGGCCACTGTCCGTGTGGAGTTTGCACATTCTCCCCGTGTTTGCGTGGGTTTCACCCCCACAACACAAAGATGTGCAGGGTAGGTGGATTGGCCACGCTAAATTGTCCCTTAATTGGAAAAAATGAATTGGGTACTCTAAATTTAAAAAAAAGATGAAAAAAAAGTTCAATTAGAATAATCGAGCTTGATCTACATTTTACAAATCAATGCTGGCTCTCCTTAATCCCATCCAAGGTGCTATTGATGCTCCCCACCTCTCCCGATTATTATTCTAAAACCTTACCCAACCGATGTTAATGATCAACTGGTAGTTGCGAGGAATGTCCTTGCGGCTTTTCTTGAATAAGGATATAACATTGCCACTCTCCAATTCTCTGACATCTTTCCCCATATCAAGAGAAAATTGGGAGATTGAGAAGCCCGTCTACTATCTTCCCACCCACTTCCATTCCCAACCTGGGCTTAAGCTATCTGGACCAGGTGATTTATTCACTCTCCGCATAGTCAGTCTTTCCAGTGCATCCTGCCTATTAGTTTTATCACGTCCATTACCTGAACTATTTCCCCTTCCAATATTTTGTCGGATTACTCTTACTTAGTAAATACTGATGTGGAGATGCCGGCGTTGGACTGGGGTGAGCATAGTACGAGGTTAAAGTCCAACAGTTTTGTTTCGATGTCACTAGCTTTCGGTGCGCTGCTCCTTCCTCAGGTGAATGAAGAGGTATGTTCCAGAAACACATATATAGACAAATTCAAAGATGCCAAACAATGCTTGGAATGCGACCATTAGCAGGTGATTAAATCTTTACAGATCCAGAGATGGGGTAACCCCAGGTTAAAGAGGTGTGAATTGTGTCAAGCCAGGACGGACAGTTGGTAGGATTTCGCAGGCCAGATGGTGGGGGATGGATGTAATGCGACATGAATCCCAGGTCCCGGTTGAGGCCGCACTCGTGTGCGGAACTTGGCTATAAGTTTCTGCTCGGCGATTCTGCGTTGTCGCGGGTCCTGAAGGCCGCCTTGGAGAACGCTTACCCGGAGATCAGAGGCTGAATGCCCTTGACTGCTGAAGTGTTCCCCGACTGGAAGGGAACATTCCTGCCTGGTGATTGTTGCGCGATGTCCGTTCATTCGTTGTCGCAGCGTCTGCATGGTCTCGCCAATATACCACGCTTCGGGACATCCTTTCCTGCAGCGTATGAAGTAGACAACGTTGGCCGAGTCGCATGACCACGGCGCACTCACGCTCTTGTGGTCACGCTCTCGCGGTCACACGCGCTCACGCTCGCGGGTGCTCAAGCTCGCGGGTGCTCGTGCTCTCGCGGTCACGCTCGTGCACGCTCTCACGGTCACGCTCGCTCGCGGTCATGCTCGCTCGAGCTCTCGGTCACACTCGCTCACGCTCTCGCGGTCGCACTCGCTCTCGCGGTCACACTCGCTCACGCTCTCGCGGGCACGCTCGCGGTCACGCGGGCTCGTTCTCTCGCGGTCACGCGGGCTCCTTCTCTCGCGGTCACGCGGGCTCCTTCTCTCGCGGTCACGCGGGCTCCTTCTCTCGCGGTCACGCGGGCTCCTTCTCTCGCGGTCACGCGGGCTCCTTCTCTCGCGGTCACGCGGGCTCCTTCTCTCGCGGTCACGCGGGCTCCTTCTCTCGCGGTCACGCGGGCTCCTTCTCTCGCGGTCACGCGGGCTCCTTCTCTCGCGGTCACGCGGGCTCCTTCTCTCGCGGTCACGCGGGCTCCTTCTCTCGCGGTCACGCGGGCTCCTTCTCTCGCGGTCACGCGGGCTCCTTCTCTCGCGGTCACGCGGGCTCCTTCTCTCGCGGCCGCGCGCGCTCTCGCGGCCGCGCGCGCTCTCGCGGCCGCGCGCGCTCTCGCTCTCGCGGTCGCGCGCGCTCTCGCTCTCGCGGTCGCGCGCGCTCGCGGTCACACCACACGACAGATAAATACAGAACACGAGGGAGAGAGAGAGCAACTTCTTTCCTCTTGAGCTTCCAGGATTCCAACTGTCCTTCCCTTGGCTGTTCGATGATCATCCCACTCAGCAGGACGGAATTGCCGCCTGACATCGGGCAGAATATGTCCTTTTGGCCAATTCATTGGCCACCAGCAAACTAATCGAACAGAGTCCCACTGATCTCTTCAGTGCCAACAAGTCAGAATTCTGCTGTCCGAAGCCAGCACCATGTTCTCTTTTGCAGCTTTTGAATTCCTTCCCTCCCCCTCTCAACTTAAAGACACATGTCCATTAAGCATCCATGGATAAAAATGATAACAGCAAAAATAAAGAAAGGTGAAATAAGAGAATCAACAGAAAGGATCCTTACATTATTTAATGAGTTATTTTTGGTGACACTCCTGTACTTTTGCCTAAAAGTCAAATCTGGTTGGTGCTGGCTGAGGGCGATTGGCTGGAAGGTCAGTATCCGAGCATTGCAGTGAGTTAGATGGATTGAGTGATATTTATCAATTCAGAAGGCAACTATCAGACGTAACTTCAACATTATTGGTGGCTGCCATTGATCTTTGCTGTGGGGTAAACTCAGTACCTCCTGCAAATATTTTTCATATTCTATGTTGTTGAAGTCCATTTTATGTCCTCTTTCTCTTTAGAATGGGGCAGCACAAAGACTGGTGAGCAGGATGACCTGATTAGCACCACCATGAACTGCGTGCTTCAGGTACCACAATACATACCTCAGGAACAGAGATTTGACATCCGAGTGCTGGTAAGAAATATGTAATCACTGTAATGAATGCCACCACTGCTTTTCAACACTGCCTGGGTGCCAACATTAGAAACCAGGTATTTTAGTTACAAGCCAAGACTGTTCTTTACTCTAGCTGCTTCTCTCTGTGGAATTGAAATTAACTTGGCCTCATTAATAATCGGCTCCTACACTACTTACCGTACCCCTACACCCTGTAAAGGCCAGCAATACTCATACTGTGAATTAGGACTGCCTACAGTACAGCAGATCAGACTCCATTTTTCCTTGGTTAATGGCAATATTTGTTTTAATTTGACCTGTGAGCTATCTTGTGTAGATGCAATATAGTAAATGTCTCTGTTCATTGATTTGTCACATAGACATAGAATTTACAGTGCAGAAGGAGGCCATTCGGCCCATCAAGTCTGCACCGGCTCTTGGAAAGAGCACCCTACCCAAGGTCCAAACCCCCACCCTATCCCCATAACCCGGTAACCCCACCTAATCCCCATAACGCAGTAACCCACCCTACACTAAGGGCAATTTTGGACACTATGGGCAATTTAGCATGGCCAATCCACCTAACCCGCACATCTTTGGACTGTGGGAGGAAACCGGAGCACCCGGAGGAAACCCACGCAGACACTGGGAGGATGTGCAGACTCCGCACAGACAGTGACCCAAGCCGGGAATCGAACCTAGGACCCTGGAGCTGTGAAGCAATTGTGCTATCAACAATGCTACTGTGCTGCTTTTCACATAGAACATAGAACAATACAGCGCAGTACAGGCCCTTCAGCCCACGATGTTGCACCGAAACAAAAGCCATCTAACCTACACTATGCCATTATCATCCATATGTTTATCCAATAAACTTTTAAATGCCCTCAATGTTGGCGAGTTCACTACTGTAGCAGGTAGGGCATTCCACGGCCTCACTACTCTTTGCGTAAAGAACCTACCTCTGACCTCTGTCCTATATCTATTACCCCTCAGTTTAAAGTTATGTCCCCTCGTGCCAGCCATATCCATCCGCGGGAGAAGGATCTAACTGTCCACCCTATCCAACCCCCTGATCATTTTGTATGCCTCTATTAAGTCTCCTCTTAACCTTCTTCTCTCCAACGAAAACAACCTCAAGTCCGTCAGCCTTTCCTCATAAGATTTTCCCTCCATACCAGGCAACATCCTGGTAAATCTCCTCTGCACCCGCTCCAAAGCCTCCACGTCCTTCCTATAATGCGGTGACCAGAACTGTACGCAATACTCCAAATGCGGCCGTACCAGAGTTCTGTACAGCTGCAACATGACCTCCCGACTCCGGAACTCAATCCCTCTACCAATAAAGGCCAACACTCCATAGGCCTTCTTCACAACCCTATCAACCTGGGTGGCAACTTTCAGGGATCTATGTACATGGACACCTAGATCCCTCTGCTCATCCACACTTTCAAGAACTTTACCATTAGCCAAATATTCCGCATTCCTGTTATTCCTTCCAAAGTGAATCACCTCACACTTCTCTACATTAAACTCCATTTGCCACCTCTCAGCCCAGCTCTGCAGCTTATCTATATCCCTCTGTAACCTGCTACATCCTTCCACACTATCGACAACACCACCGACTTTAGTATCGTCTGCAAATTTACTCACCCACCCTTCTGCGCCTTCCTCTAGGTCATTGATAAAAATGACAAACAGCAACGGCCCCAGAACAGATCCTTGTGGTACTCCAATTGTGACTGTACTCCATTCTGAACATTTCCCATCAACCACCACCCTCTGTCTTCTTTCAGCTAGCCAATTTCTGATCCACATCTCTAAATCACCCTCAATCCCCAGCCTCCGTATTTTTTGCAATAGCCTACCGTGGGGAACCTTATCAAACGCTTTGCTGAAATCCATATACACCACATCAACTGCTCTACCCTCGTCTACCTGTTCAGTCACCTTCTCAAAGAACTCAATAAGGTTTGTGAGGCATGACCTACCCTTCACAAAGCCATGCTGACTATCCCTGATCATATTATTCCTATCTAGATGATTATAAATCTTGTCCCTTATAATCCCCTCCAAGACTTTACCCACTACAGACGTGAGGCTCACCGGTCTATAGTTGCCGGGGTTGTCTCTGCTCCCCTTTTTGAACAAAGGGACCACATTTGCTGTCCTCCAGTCCTCTGGCACTATTCCTGTAGCCAATGATGACATAAAAATCAAAGCCAAAGGTCCAGCAATCTCTTCCCTGGCCTCCCATAGAATCCTAGGATAAATCCCATCAGGTCCCGGGGACTTATCTATTTTCAGCCTGTCTAGAATTGCCAACACCTCTTCCCTACGTACCTCAATGCCATCTATTCTATTAGCCTGGGGCTCAGCATTCTCCTCCACAACATTATCTTTTTCCTGAGTGAATACTGACGAAAAATATTCATTTAGTATCTCGCCTATCTCTTCAGACTCCACACACAATTTCCCATCCCTGTCCTTGACTGGTCCTACTCTTTCCCTAGTCATTCGCTTATTCCTGACATACCTATAGAAAGCTTTTGGGTTTTCCTTGATCCTTCCTGCCAAATACTTCTCATGTCCTCTCCTTGCTCGTCTTAGCTCCCTCTTTAGATCCTTCCTCGCTACCTTGTAACTATCCATCGCCCCAACCGACACTTCACACCTCATCTTCACAAGATTCAATAAGATCATGGCCCCTCGATCCTGCTCTCACATTCAATATAATCATGGCCCCTCGATCCTGCTCTCACATTCAATAAGATCATCGTCCCTCGATCCTGCTCTAACATTCAATAAGATCATCGTCCCTCGATCCTGCTTTAACATTCAATATGATCATGGCCCCTCGAGCCTGCTCTCACATTCAATATGATCATCGTCCCTCGATCCTGCTCTCACATTCAATATGATCATGGCCCCTCGATCCTGCTCTAACATTCAATAAGATCATCGTCCCTCGATCCTGCTCTCACATTCAATATGATCATGGCCCCTCGATCCTGCTCTCACATTCAATATGATCATGGCTCCTCGAGCCTGCTCTAACATTCAATATGATCATGGCCCCTCGATCCTGCTCTAACATTCAATATGATCATGGCCCCTCGATCCTGCTCTTACAGTTAGTAGGATCATGGCCCCTCGATCCTGCTCTCACATTCAATATGATCATGGCCCCTCGATCCTGCTCTCACATTCAATATGATCATGGCCCCTCGATCCTGCTCTTACAGTTAGTAGGATCATGGCCCCTCGATCCTGCTCTAACATTCAATATGATCATGGCCCCTCGATCCTGCTCTCACATTCAATATGATCATGGCCCCTCGATCCTGCTCTCACATTCAATATGATCATGGCTCCTCGAGCCTGCTCTAACATTCAATATGATCATGGCCCCTCGATCCTGCTCTCGCATTCAATATGATCATGGCCCCTCGATCCTGCTCTTACAGTTAGTAGGATCATGGCCCCTCGATCCTGCTCTAACATTCAATAAAATCATGGCCCCTCGATCTTGCTCTTACATTCAATATGATCATGGCCCCTCGATCCTGCTCTCGCATTCAATATGATCATGGCCCCTCGATCCTGCTCTTACAGTTAGTAGGATCATGGCCCCTCGATCCTGCTCTAACATTCAATAAAATCATGGCCCCTCGATCCTGCTCTAACATTCAATATGATCATGGCCCCTCGATCCTACTCTAACATTCAATAAGATCATGGCCCCTCGATCTTGCTCTCACATTCAATAAGATCATGGCCCCTCGATCTTGCTCTAACATTTAATAAGATCATGGCCCCTCGATCCTGCTCTAACATTCAATATGATCATGGCCCCTCGATCCTACTCTAACATTCAATAAGATCATGGCCCCTCGATCTTGCTCTCACATTTAATATGATCATGGCCCCTCGATCCTGCTCTCACTTTCAATATGATCATGGCCCCTCGATCCTGCTCTCACTTTCAATATGATCATGGCCCCTCGATCCTGCTCTAACATTCAATATGATCATGGCCCCTCGATCCTGCTCTCACATTCAATAAGATCATGGCCCCTCGATCCTGCTCTAACATTCAATATGATCATGGCCCCTCGATCCTGCTCTAACATTCAATATGATCATGGCCCCTCGATCCTGCTCTCACATTCAATATGAACATGGCCCCTCGATCCTGCTCTAACATTCAATATGATCATGGCCCCTCGATCCTGCTCTAACATTCAATATGATTGACCCCCCTCGATCCTGCTCTCACATTCAATATGATCATGGCCCCTCGATCCTGCTCTCACATTCAATATGATCATGGCCCCTCGATCCTGCTCTAACATTCAATATGATTGACCCCCCTCGATCCTGCTCTCACATTCAATAAGATCATGGCCCCTCGATCCTGCTCTAACATTCAATAAGATCATGGCCCCTCGAGCCTGCTCTAACATTCAATAAGATCATCGTCCCTCGATCCTGCTCTCACATTCAATATGATCATGGCCCCTCGATCCTGCTCTAACATTCAGTAAGATCATCGTCCCTCGATCCTGCTCTAACATTCAATATGATCATCGTCCCTCGATCTTGCTCTAACATTCAATATGATTGACCCCCCTCGATCCTGCTCTCACATTCAATAAGATCATGGCCCCTCGAGCCTGCTCTAACATTCAATATGATCAGGCCCCTCGATCCTGCTCTCACATTCAATAAGATCATGGCCCCTCGATCTTGCTCTAACATTCAATATGATCATGGCCCCTCGATCCTGCTCTCTCATTCAATATGATCATGGCCCCTCGATCCTGCTCTCTCATTCAATAAGATCATGGCCCCTCGATCCTGCTCTCACATTCAATAAGATCATGGCCCCTCGATCTTGCTCTTACATTCAATATGATCATGGCCCCTCGATCCTGCTCTCTCATTCAATATGATCATGGCCCCTCGATCTTGCTCTTACATTCAATAAGATCATGGCCCCTCGATCTTGCTCTAACATTCAATATGATCATGGCCCCTCGATCCTGCTCTCTCATTCAATATGATCATGGCCCCTCGATCCTGCTCTCTCATTCAATATGATCATGGCCCCTCGATCTTGCTCTTACATTCAATAAGATCATGGCCCCTCGATCTTGCTCTTACATTCAATAAGATCATGGCCCCTCGATCTTGCTCTAACATTCAATAAGATCATGGCCCCTCGATCTTGCTCTTACATTCAATAAGATCATGGCCCCTCGATCTTGCTCTAACATTCAATATGATCATGGCCCCTCGATCCTGCTCTCGCATTCAATATGATCATGGCCCCTCGATCCTGCTCTCTCATTCAATAAGATCATGGCCCCTCGATCCTGCTCTCACATTCAATATGATCATGGCCCCTCGAGCCTGCTCTCTCATTCAATATGATCATGGCCCCTCGATCCTGCTCTCACATTCAATAAGATCATGGCCCCTCGATCCTGCTCTAACATTCAATATGATCATGGCCCCTCGATCCTGCTCTAACATTCAATATGATCATGGCCCCTCGATCTTGCTCTAACATTCAATATGATCATGGCCCCTCGATCCTGCTCTCTCATTCAATATGATCATGGCCCCTCGATCCTGCTCTCTCATTCAATAAGATCATGGCCCCTCGATCCTGCTCTCACATTCAATATGATCATGGCCCCTCGAGCCTGCTCTCTCATTCAATATGATCATGGCCCCTCGATCCTGCTCTCACATTCAATATGATCATGGCCCCTCGATCCTGCTCTAACATTCAATATGATCATGGCCCCTCGAGCCTGCTCTCTCATTCAATATGATCATGGCCCCTCGAGCCTGCTCTCACATTCAATAAGATCATGGCCCCTCGATCCTGCTCTAACATTCAGTAAGATCATCGTCCCTCGATCCTGCTCTCACATTCAATAAGATCATGGCCCCTCGATCCTGCTCTAACATTCAGTATGATCATGGCCCCTCGATCTTGCTCTCACATTTAATATGATCATGGCCCCTCGATCCTGCTCTAACATTCAATAAGATCATGGCCCCTCGATCTTGCTCTAACATTTAATATGATCATGGCTCCTCGATCCTGCTCTCACATTCACTATGATCATGGCTCCTCGATCCTGCTCTTACATTCAATAAGATCATGGCCCCTCGATCCTGCTCTAACATTCAATATGATCATGGCCCCTCGATCCTGCTCTCTCATTCAGTATGATCATGGCCCCTCGATCCTGCTCTCACATTCAATAAGATCATGGCCCCTCGATCTTGCTCTAACATTCAATAAGATCATGGCCCCTCGATCCTGCTCTAACATTCAATATGATCATGGCCCCTCGATCCTGCTCTCTCATTCAATATGATCATGGCCCCTCGATCCTGCTCTTACAGTTAGTAGGATCATGGCCCCTCGATCCTGCTCTCACATTCAATATGATCATGGCCCCTCGATCCTGCTCTTACATTCAATAAGATCATAGCCCCTCGATCTTGCTCTAACATTCAATATGATCATGGCCCCTCGATCCTGCTCTCACATTCAATATGATCATGGCACTCTCGCTCCTACTCTCACATTTAATATGATCATGGCCCCTCGATCCTGCTCTAACATTCAATATGAACATGGCCCCTCGATCCTGCTCTAACATTCAATAAGATCATGGCCCCTCGATCCTGCTCTCACATTCAATATGAACATGGCCCCTCGATCCTGCTCTAACATTCAATAAGATCATGGCCCCTCGATCCTGCTCTCACATTCAATATGATCATGGCCCCTCGATCCTGCTCTAACATTCAATAAGATCATGGCCCCTCGATCCTGCTCTCACATTCAATATGATCATGGCCCTTCGATCCTGCTCTCACATTCAATAAGATCATGGCCCCTCGAGCCTGCTCTAACATTCAATATGATTGACCCCCTCGATCCTGCTCTAACATTCAATATGATCATGGCCCCTCGAGCCTGCTCTAACTTTCAATATGATCATGGCCCCTCGAGCCTGCTCTAACATTCAATATGATTGACCCCCTCGATCCTGCTCTGACATTCAATATGATCATGGCCCCTCGAGCCTGCTCTGACATTCAATATGATCATGGCCCCTCGATCCTGCTCTCACATTCAATATGATCATGGCCCCTCGATCCTGCTCTAACATTCAATATGATTGACCCCCCTCGATCCTGCTCTAACATTCAATATGATCATGGCCCCTCGATCCTGCTCTAACATTCAATAAGATCATGGCCCCTCGATCCTGCTCTAACATTCAATATGATCATGGCCCCTCGATCCTGCTCTAACATTCAATAAGATCATGGCCCCTCGATCCTGCTCTAACATTCAATATGATCATGGCCCCTCGATCCTGCTCTAACATTCAATAAGATCATGGCCCCTCGAGCCTGCTCTAACATTCAATATGATCATGGCCCCTCGATCCTGCTCTAACTTTCAATATGATCATGGCCCCTCGAGCCTGCTCTGACATTCAATATGATCATGGCCCCTCGAGCCTGCTCTGACATTCAATATGATCATGGCCCCTCGATCCTGCTCTCACATTCAATATGATCATGGCCCCTCGATCCTGCTCTAACATTCAATATGATTGACCCCCCTCGATCCTGCTCTCACATTCAATAAGATCATGGCCCCTCGATCCTGCTCTAACATTCAATAAGATCATGGCCCCTCGAGCCTGCTCTAACATTCAATAAGATCATCGTCCCTCGATCCTGCTCTCACATTCAATATGATCATGGCCCCTCGATCCTGCTCTAACATTCAGTAAGATCATCGTCCCTCGATCCTGCTCTAACATTCAATATGATCATCGTCCCTCGATCCTGCTCTAACATTCAATAAGATCATGGCCCCTCGAGCCTGCTCTAACATTCAATATGATCATGGCCCCTCGATCCTGCTCTCTCATTCAATATGATCATGGCCCCTCGATCCTGCTCTCTCATTCAATAAGATCATGGCCCCTTGATCTTGCTCTAACATTCAATATGATTGACCCCCCTCGATCCTGCTCTCACATTCAATAAGATCATGGCCCCTCGAGCCTGCTCTAACATTCAATATGATCATGGCCCCTCGATCCTGCTCTCACATTCAATAAGATCATGGCCCCTCGATCTTGCTCTAACATTCAATATGATCATGGCCCCTCGATCCTGCTCTCTCATTCAATATGATCATGGCCCCTCGATCCTGCTCTCTCATTCAATAAGATCATGGCCCCTCGATCCTGCTCTCACATTCAATAAGATCATGGCCCCTCGATCTTGCTCTTACATTCAATAAGATCATGGCCCCTCGATCTTGCTCTAACATTCAATATGATCATGGCCCCTCGAGCCTGCTCTCTCATTCAATATGATCATGGCCCCTCGATCCTGCTCTCACATTCAATAAGATCATGGCCCCTCGATCCTGCTCTAACATTCAATATGATCATGGCCCCTCGATCCTGCTCTAACATTCAATATGATCATGGCCCCTCGATCTTGCTCTAACATTCAATATGATCATGGCCCCTCGATCCTGCTCTCTCATTCAATATGATCATGGCCCCTCGATCCTGCTCTCTCATTCAATAAGATCATGGCCCCTCGATCCTGCTCTCACATTCAATATGATCATGGCCCCTCGAGCCTGCTCTCTCATTCAATATGATCATGGCCCCTCGATCCTGCTCTCACATTCAATAAGATCATGGCCCCTCGATCCTGCTCTCACATTCAATATGATCATGGCCCCTCGAGCCTGCTCTAACATTCAATATGATCATGGCCCCTCGATCCTGCTCTCACATTCAATAAGATCATGGCCCCTCGATCCTGCTCTAACATTCAATATGATCATGGCCCCTCGATCCTGCTCTCAAATTCAATAAGATCATGGCCCCTCGATCCTGCTCTCTCATTCAATATGATCATGGCCCCTCGAGCCTGCTCTCACATTCAATAAGATCATGGCCCCTCGATCCTGCTCTAACATTCAGTAAGATCATCGTCCCTCGATCCTGCTCTCACATTCAATAAGATCATGGCCCCTCGATCCTGCTCTAACATTCAATATGATCATGGCCCCTCGATCTTGCTCTCACATTTAATATGATCATGGCCCCTCGATCCTGCTCTAACATTCAATAAGATCATGGCCCCTCGATCTTGCTCTAACATTTAATATGATCATGGCCCCTCGATCCTGCTCTCACATTCAC
This sequence comes from Scyliorhinus torazame, assembly GCF_047496885.1. Classification (NCBI taxonomy): domain Eukaryota; kingdom Metazoa; phylum Chordata; class Chondrichthyes; order Carcharhiniformes; family Scyliorhinidae; genus Scyliorhinus; species Scyliorhinus torazame. The sequence continues at coordinate 1,788,778 of NC_092734.1, read as the reverse complement.
TATGATCATGGCTCCTCGATCCTGCTCTTACATTCAATAAGATCATGGCCCCTCGATCCTGCTCTCACATTCAATAAGATCATGGCCCCTCGATCTTGCTCTAACATTCAATAAGATCATGGCCCCTCGATCCTGCTCTAACATTCAATATGATCATGGCCCCTCGATCCTGCTCTCTCATTCAATATGATCATGGCCCCTCGATCCTGCTCTTACAGTTAGTAGGATCATGGCCCCTCGATCCTGCTCTCACATTCAATATGATCATGGCCCCTCGATCCTGCTCTTACAGTTAGTAGGATCATGGCCCTTCGATCCTGCTCTCACATTCAATAAGATCATGGCCCCTCGAGCCTGCTCTAACATTCAATATGATTGACCCCCTCGATCCTGCTCTAACATTCAATATGATCATGGCCCCTCGATCCTGCTCTAACATTCAATAAGATCATGGCCCCTCGATCCTGCTCTCACATTCAATAAGATCATGGCCCCTCGAGCCTGCTCTAACATTCAATATGATCATGGCCCCTCGAGCCTGCTCTAACTTTCAATATGATCATGGCCCCTCGAGCCTGCTCTGACATTCAATATGATCATGGCCCCTCGAGCCTGCTCTGACATTCAATATGATCATGGCCCCTCGATCCTGCTCTCACATTCAATATGATCATGGCCCCTCGATCCTGCTCTAACATTCAATATGATTGACCCCCCTCGATCCTGCTCTAACATTCAATATGATCATGGCCCCTCGATCCTGCTCTAACATTCAATAAGATCATGGCCCATCGATCCTGCTCTAACATTCAATATGATCATGGCCCCTCGATCCTGCTCTAACATTCAATAAGATCATGGCCCCTCGAGCCTGCTCTAACATTCAATATGATCATGGCCCCTCGATCCTGCTCTAACTTTCAATATGATCATGGCCCCTCGAGCCTGCTCTGACATTCAATATGATCATGGCCCCTCGAGCCTGCTCTGACATTCAATATGATCATGGCCCCTCGATCCTGCTCTCACATTCAATATGATCATGGCCCCTCGATCCTGCTCTAACATTCAATATGATTGACCCCCCTCGATCCTGCTCTCACATTCAATAAGATCATGGCCCCTCGATCCTGCTCTAACATTCAATAAGATCATGGCCCCTCGAGCCTGCTCTAACATTCAATAAGATCATCGTCCCTCGATCCTGCTCTCACATTCAGTAAGATCATCGTCCCTCGATCCTGCTCTAACATTCAGTAAGATCATCGTCCCTCGATCCTGCTCTAACATTCAATATGATCATCGTCCCTCGATCCTGCTCTAACATTCAATAAGATCATGGCCCCTCGAGCCTGCTCTAACATTCAATATGATCATGGCCCCTCGATCCTGCTCTCTCATTCAATATGATCATGGCCCCTCGATCCTGCTCTCTCATTCAATAAGATCATGGCCACTTGATCTTGCTCTAACATTCAATATGATTGACCCCCCTCGATCCTGCTCTCACATTCAATAAGATCATGGCCCCTCGAGCCTGCTCTAACATTCAATATGATCATGGCCCCTCGATCCTGCTCTCACATTCAATAAGATCATGGCCCCTCGATCTTGCTCTAACATTCAATATGATCATGGCCCCTCGATCCTGCTCTCTCATTCAATATGATCATGGCCCCTCGATCCTGCTCTCTCATTCAATAAGATCATGGCCCCTCGATCCTGCTCTCACATTCAATAAGATCATGGCCCCTCGATCTTGCTCTTACATTCAATAAGATCATGGCCCCTCGATCTTGCTCTAACATTCAATATGATCATGGCCCCTCGAGCCTGCTCTCTCATTCAATATGATCATGGCCCCTCGATCCTGCTCTCACATTCAATAAGATCATGGCCCCTCGATCCTGCTCTAACATTCAATATGATCATGGCCCCTCGATCCTGCTCTAACATTCAATATGATCATGGCCCCTCGATCTTGCTCTAACATTCAATATGATCATGGCCCCTCGATCCTGCTCTCTCATTCAATATGATCATGGCCCCTCGATCCTGCTCTCTCATTCAATAAGATCATGGCCCCTCGATCCTGCTCTCACATTCAATATGATCATGGCCCCTCGAGCCTGCTCTCTCATTCAATATGATCATGGCCCCTCGATCCTGCTCTCACATTCAATAAGATCATGGCCCCTCGATCCTGCTCTCACATTCAATATGATCATGGCCCCTCGAGCCTGCTCTCTCATTCAATATGATCATGGCCCCTCGAGCCTGCTCTCACATTCAATAAGATCATGGCCCCTCGATCCTGCTCTAACATTCAGTAAGATCATCGTCCCTCGATCCTGCTCTCACATTCAATAAGATCATGGCCCCTCGATCCTGCTCTAACATTCAATATGATCATGGCCCCTCGATCTTGCTCTCACATTTAATATGATCATGGCCCCTCGATCCTGCTCTAACATTCAATAAGATCATGGCCCCTCGATCTTGCTCTAACATTTAATATGATCATGGCCCCTCGATCCTGCTCTCACATTTAATATGATCATGGCCCCTCGATCTTGCTCTCACATTTAATATGATCATGGCCCCTCGATCCTGCTCTAACATTCAATAAGATCATGGCCCCTCGATCTTGCTCTAACATTTAATATGATCATGGCCCCTCGATCCTGCTCTCACATTCACTATGATCATGGCTCCTCGATCCTGCTCTTACATTCAATAAGATCATGGCCCCTCGATCCTGCTCTCACATTCAATAAGATCATGGCCCCTCGATCTTGCTCTAACATTCAATAAGATCATGGCCCCTCGATCCTGCTCTAACATTCAATATGATCATGGCCCCTCGATCCTGCTCTCTCATTCAATATGATCATGGCCCCTCGATCCTGCTCTTACAGTTAGTAGGATCATGGCCCCTCGATCCTGCTCTCACATTCAATATGATCATGGCCCCTCGATCCTGCTCTTACATTCAATAAGATCATAGCCCCTCGATCTTGCTCTAACATTCAATATGATCATGGCCCCTCGATCCTGCTCTCACATTCAATATGATCATGGCACTCTCGCTCCTACTCTCACATTTAATATGATCATGGCCCCTCGATCCTGCTCTAACATTCAATATGATCATGGCCCCTCGATCCTGCCCTTACAGTTAGTAGGATCATGGCCCCTCGATCCTGCTCTCACATTTAATATGATCATGGCCCCTCGATCCTGCTCTCACATTCAATAAGATCATGGCCCCTCGATCCTGCTCTAACATTCAATATGATCATGGCCCCTCGATCCTGCTCTCACATTCAATATGAACATGGCCCCTCGATCCTGCTCTAACATTCAATATGATCATGGCCCCTCGATCCTGCTCTCACATTCAATATGAACATGGCCCCTCGATCCTGCTCTAACATTCAATATGAACATGGCCCCTCGATCCTGCTCTCACATTCAATATGAACATGGCCCCTCGATCCTGCTCTAACATTCAATATGATCATGGCCCCTCGATCCTGCTCTCACATTCAATATGATCATGGCCCCTCGATCCTGCTCTCACATTCAATATGATTGACCCCCTCGATCCTGCTCTAACATTCAATAAGATCATGGCCCCTCGATCCTGCTCTCACATTCAATATGAACATGGCCCCTCGATCCTGCTCTAACATTCAATAAGATCATGGCCCCTCGATCCTGCTCTAACATTCAATATGAACATGGCCCCTCGATCCTGCTCTAACATTCAATATGATCATGGCCCCTCGATCCTGCTCTCACATTCAATATGATTGACCCCCTCGATCCTGCTCTCACATTCAATATGATCATGGCCCCTCGATCCTGCTCTCACATTCAATAAGATCATGGCCCCTCGATCCTGCTCTAACATTCAATAAGATCATGGCCCCTCGATCCTGATCTCTCATTCAATATGATCATGGCCCCTCGATCCTGCTCTCTCATTCAATACGATCATGGCCCCTCGATCCTGCTCTCACATTCAATAAGATCATGGCCCCTCGAGCCTGCTCTAACATTCAATATGATCATGGCCCCTCGATCCTGCTCTCTCATTCAATACGATCATGGCCCCTCGATCCTGCTCTCACATTCAATAAGATCATGGCCCCTCGATCCTGCTCTCACATTCAATAAGATCATGGCCCCTCGAGCCTGCTCTAACATTCAATATGATCATGGCCCCTCGAGCCTGCTCTAACTTTCAATATGATCATGGCCCCTCGATCCTGCTCTCTCATTCAATACGATCATGGCCCCTCGATCCTGCTCTAACATTCAATATGATCATGGCCCCTCGATCCTGCTCTCGCATTCAATATGATCATGGCCCCTCGATCCTGCTCTCTCATTCAATAAGATCATGGCTCCTCGATCCTGCTCTCACATTCAATAAGATCATGGCCCCTCGATCCTGCTCTAACATTCAATAAGATCATGGCCCCTCGATCCTGCTCTAACATTCAATATGATCATGGCCCCTCGATCCTGCTCTCGCATTCAATATGATCATGGCCCCTCGATCCTGCTCTCGCATTCAATATGATCATGGCCCCTCGATCCTGCTCTAACATTCAATATGATCATGGCCCCTCGAGCCTGCTCTAACATTCAATATGATCATGGCCCCTCGATCCTGCTCTCGCATTCAATATGATCATGGCCCCTCGATCCTGCTCTAACATTCAATATGATCATGGCTCCTCGATCCTGCTCTAACATTCAATATGATCATGGCCCCTCGATCCTGCTCTAACATTCAATATGATTGACCCCCCTCGATCCTGCTCTCGCATTCAATATGATCATGGCCCCTCGATCCTGCTCTCGCCTTCAATATGATCATCGTCCCTCGATCCTGCTCTCTCATTCAATATGATCATCGTCCCTCGATCCTGCTCTCACTTTCAATAAGATCATGGCTCCTCGATCCTGCTCTCACATTCAATATGATCATGGCCCCTCAAGCCTGCTCTAACATTCAATAAGATCATCGTCCCTCGATCCTGCTCTCACATTCAATATGATCATGGCCCCTCGAGCCTGCTCTCACATTCAATATGATCATGGCCCCTCGATCCTGCTCTCACATTCAATAAGATCATGGCCCCTCGATCCTGCTCTCACATTCAATATGATCATGGCTCCTCGATCCTGCTCTAACATTCAATATGATCATGGCTCCTCGATCCTGCTCTCACATTCAATATGATCATGGCTCCTCGATCCTGCTCTAACATTCAATATGATCATGGCTCCTCGATCCTGCTCTCACATTCAATATGATCATGGCTCCTCGATCCTGCTCTAACATTCAATATGATCATGGCTCCTCGATCCTGCTCTCACATTCAATAAGATCATGGCCCCTCGATCCTGCTCTCACATTCAATATGATCATGGCCCCTCGATCCTGCTCTAACATTTAATATGATCATGGCCCCTCGAGCCTGCTCTCACATTCAATATGATCATGGCTCCTCGATCCTGCTCTCACATTCAATAAGATCATGCCTGATCCTCTGTCTCATGCCATATTCCCACTTTCTCCCAATTCTGCTTGTGCCATAAAATCTAAAAATGATATATCTCTTTCTTGAACATATTCAATGACTTGTCCTCCGCAGCCTACTGTGGTAGAGAATTCCATAGGTTTACTACCCTTGAATGAAAAAATCATTCCTCATCTCAGTCCAAAGCGGCCTACACCGTATCCTGAGACTGTCCCCTGGTTCTAGATTCCTGAACGAGGGAAAACATCCTTCCTGCATCTAGTCTGTCCAGCTCTGTAGTACCCACTGCCCACATCCCTTGTAGAGCTAAAGGCACTGGATACGGCAACGGCTGTGTGCCCTGACAAAATGCCGGCAATAATACTAAAGACTTGTGCTCCAGAACGTTCAGCGCCCCCTCGCCAAGCCTTTCCAGTACTGGTACAACACTGGCATCTACACAATGTGGAAAATATGCCCAGGTTTATCCTGGGCAAAACAGGACAAAATTAAACTGGCCCATTACCAACCCTTCAGTCTCCTCTCAATCATCAGTGAAGTGATGGATGGAGTCATCAACAGTGCAATCAAGCAGCACTTACTCAGCAACAACCTGTTCACTGACGCTCAGTCTGGGTTCTGCTAGAGCCACTTAGCCCCTGACCTCATTACCACCTTGGTTCAAGGATGGACAAAAGAGCAGAACTTCGGAGGTGAGGCCGGAGTGACTGCTCTTGATGTCAAATCTGCATTTGACGGTGTGGCCCCCTAGCACGATAAATTCAATGGGAATCAGGGGGAAAACTCTCCACTGGTTGGAGCCATACCTGGCACAAAGGAAGATAGTTCTGGTTGTTGGACGTTAGTCATCTCAAATTCGAGACATCACTACAGGAGTTCTTCAGGATACTGTCCTAGGCCCAACCATCTTCAGCTGCTTCATCAGATCTCTTTCTTTCATCATAAGGTCAGAAGTGGGGATGTTCACTGATTGCACATTGATTGTACAATGTTCAGCGTCATTGGTAACTCCTTAGACACTGAAGCAGTCCGTGTCCAAATGCAGCAAGACCGGGACAAAATCCAGTATTGGGCTGACAACAGGCAAGTAACATTTGTGCCACACAAGTGCCAGGCAATGACCATCTCCAAGAAGAGATGATCTAACCATCAGCCCTTGACATTCAATGGCATTACCTTCACTGAATTCCCCACTATCAACATACTGGGGGTTCCATTGACCATAAACTGAACTGGACTAGCCATATAATTACTGTGGCTACAAGAGCAGGTCAGAGGCTGGGAATCCTGTGGCAAGTAACTCACCACCTGACTCCAAGAACAATATAGCATAGGAGCAGGCCCTTCGGCCCGCCACGCCTGCGCCAACCATTGTACCTGCCTAAAGCAAAACTGTCTGCACTTACGGAGTCCGTATCCTTCCATTCCCACCCTATTCATATATTTGTCTAGATGTCCCTTAAATGCCACTATCATGCCTGCTCCCACCACCTCCCCAGGCAGCGCGTTCCGTATATTTACCTGGATTTTGTCCAGGTCTTGCTGCATTTGGACATGGACTGCCTCGCACATCTGTTCTAAACTTTTCCCCACGCACTTTAAACCTATGTCCCCTAGTACTTGACTCTCCTACCCGAGGAAAGAGCATCTGACTATCCACTCTGTCCATGCTACTCAATCTTGTAGACCTCTATCAGGTCGCCTCTCGACCTCCGTCGTTCCAGTGAGAACATACCAAGTTTATCTAACCTCTCCTCATAGCTAATGATCTCTATATCAGGCAACATTCTGGTAAACCGCTTCTGTACCCTCTCCAAAGCATCCACATCCTTCTGGTAGTGTGGCGACCAGAATTGTGCGCAATATTCCAAGTGAGGCCTAACAAAGGTCCTCCCCATAGCTTGTCAGCAATTTACAAGGCACAAGTGAGGAGTGTGATGGAACATCACTTGCCTCGATGAATGCAGCTCCAACACCATCCAGGACAAAGCAGTGCATCCACAAACATTCACTTCCTTCACCACCAGTGAACACTGGCAGCCGAATGCACCATCTACAGGTGCACTGCAAGAACTCAAGGTTCCTTAGGCAGCACCTTCAAACCTATGACCACTGCCACCTCGAAGGACAGGGGCACCGGATGGATGGGAACCCCACCACCTGCAAGTTTCCCTCAAAGTAACACGCCATCCTGACTTGGAACCGTATCACTGTTCCTTCACTCTCGTTCGGTGGAAGGACGTCCCTCACGGCACTGGGAGTACCTATGCCATGTGGACTGCAGCGGTTCAAGAAGGCAGCTCACTGGCACCTTGAGGGAAATTGGGAATGGTAATGAATGGTGACCCAGCTAGTGAAGCACACGTCCCCGAATGAACAAGCAGATTTGTTCCTCTACATCATCCCCACTGGTTGGTGGCCTATAGACTCTTATCGAGCAATATCATTGCATCTTTTTTAGTTCATTAGCTTGAGCCAAATGATTGTCTAGATTGTTCTGGGACCTTCTCTCTGTCCAGCAGTACTTGGGCAGCACAGTAGCACAAGTGGATAGTGCTGTGGCTTCGCAGCGCCAGGGTCCCAGGTTCGATTCCCCGCTGGGTCACTGTCTGTGTGGAGTCTGCACGTTCTCCCCGTGTCTGCGTGGGTTTCCTCCCACAGTCCAAAGACGTGCAGGTTGGGTCGATTGGCCACGCTAAATTGCCTTTAGTGTCCAAAAACGTTAGGTAGGGTTTATTGGGTTACGGGGATAGGGTGGAAATGAGGGTTTACGTGGGTCAGTGCAGACTCGATGGGCCGAATGGCCTCCTTCTGCACTGTCTGTTCTATGTACAATGTTCTCCTTCATGATACTGCCACCACTCCTACTTTCCTAACATTCAGGAATATTTGATAAAGCTCTGCCTTCCCTTGAGCGAGACCTCCATTATTGCTACAACATTATATTTCCATATGGCTGTCTGTGTCTGCAGCACACCTGCCTTATTTATCACAGTCCACGCACTCTCATACACGCACTATAACCCTATTTTCAATTTTATTGCTTTCTAGCTTCGGCTGAATCCACGTAATACTATTTCCTACTTTAGTTCTATCTGTCTTTCCCAATATTCTTTGATACTTCTTGATCTCCCTCTCAAATATTACCTCCTGGTTCCCACACCCATGCCAAGTTGGTTTAAAACCTCCCCAAATAGAACTAGCAAATCCCCCACAAGGCCATTGATGCAAGCTCTATTTAGGTCGAACCCATCTCATCCAGGGGACTCCTTCAATGCTTGCCTATTTCTTCTTCCCATTCCCCTTCTTTCTGCAGACTCTTATGCTACACATCTATAAATGTACTATCCACAAAGCGATCAACATTATAAATACCCTGTAGTGATGCCAAGTGCAGCTCAAATTCTGGAAGTTTGACATTGCAACCGATGGCATTTGCTGCCAATATGGTTATCCAGGACATTGGAACTATTCTGTAGTTACCACCAGGAAAAGAATATGTACCCCATCTGTCAAGGCTACCCTGCCACTGCTCAAGATAGTAAAACTAACTACTCAATAAAGACCCGCCAGCTACACTCTTCTCTTATTTAAATATTGGGAGCTGATTGAAATGCTTACACCTTATCAAACAAAAATTGAAAGGTTTAATTTACCAGCGGCTTAAACTAATTTCCAAACTTTGGAGAATGGGAAAGAAAGTTACAATACTCACTGGTCAATCACCTCACAGCCTTTCTGTGATTTCACAGTTTGAGTTTTTCTTTCACTTTCTCTCATTTCAACGATCCTAGTCAGGATCCTAGTGATCCTGACCTGAACACTTCTCCCAGCCTGCTTCACAGTGATCCTGACTTGCGCACTCCTGCCAGTCTTCTTCACACTGAACCTGATCTGCTTTGCACATCTTCCGGTCTGTTTCATAATGATCTTGACCTGCTTCGCAGTCCTCATGGTCTGCTTCACACATCCTGGCCTGCTTCACACTTCTAGTCTGCCGCACAGCTATGATGATCTGCTTCGCACTCCTCCCGGTCCGCTTCAAACTGATCCTGACCAGCTTTGCACTCCTCCCGGTCCGCTTCACACTGATCCTGACCAGCTTTGCACACCTCCCGGTCCGCTTCACACTGATCCTGACCAGCTTTGCATTCCTCCCGGTCCGCTTCACACTGATCCTGACCAGCTTTGCATTACTCCCGGTCCGCTTCACACTGATCCTGACCAGCTTTGCACTCCTCCCGGTCCGCTTCACACTGATCCTGACCAGCTTTGCACTCCTCCCGGTCCGCTTCACACTGATCCTGACCAGCTTTGCATTCCTCCCGGTCCGCTTCACACTGATCCTGACCAGCTTTGCATTACTCCCGGTCCGCTTCACACTGATCCTGACCAGCTTTGCACTCCTCCCGGTCCGCTTCACACTGATCCTGACCAGCTTTGCATTCCTCCCGGTCTGCTTCACACTGATCCTGACCAGCTTTGCATTACTCCCGGTCCGCTTCACACTGATCCTGACCAGCTTTGCATTACTCCCGGTCCGCTTCACACTGATCCTGACCAGCTTTGCATTCCTCCCGGTCCGCTTCACACTGATCCTGACCAGCTTTGCATTCCTCCCGGTCCGCTTCACACTGATCCTGACCAGCTTTGCATTCCTCCCGGTCCGCTTCACACTGATCCTGACCAGCTTTGCACTCCTCCCGGTCCGCTTCACACTGATCCTGACCAGCTTTGCATTCCTCCCGGTCTGCTTCACACTGATCCTGACCAGCATGCATTACTCCCGGTCCGCTTCACACTGATCCTGACCAGCTTTGCATTACTCCCGGTCCGCTTCACACTGATCCTGACCAGCTTTGCATTCCTCCCGGTCCGCTTCACATTGATCCTGACCTGCTTTGCATTCCTCCCGGTCTGCTTCACACTGATCCTGACCAGCTTTGCATTACTCCCGGTCCGCTTCACATTGATCCTGACCTGCTTTGCATTACTCCCGGTCCGCTTCACACTGATCCTGACCAGCTTTGCATTCCTCCCAATCTGCTTGACACTGATGCTGACCTGCTTTGCGTTCTTCCCGATCTACCTCACACTCTTCCCCGTTCTATTTGGATGTATTGTTAGGATTTTACTTCCTCTTTGCACAAATGTGGCAGCCAATTTACACGCACACATCTCTAAATAGTGCAAAGGGATATTCTCCGCCCACTCAAGGGGGCAGATGGGGCCTCAGTTTAACGTTGCATCTAAAAGGGATGGTTCCTGTGGGCATGATCACAACACTATGCTGCCTTGTGTAGGTGGAAAGCCAGTATTAAGTAATATGACGCTACAGACATGCCTTTCTCGTACATCTCCAGGTACAAAACTCCTTTCCAACCCCTCTTCTCTGTCATGATATAATGTAGGTTAAACTGTTGGCCTTTAATGATTGATCACGATTTGTTTTATACTCCCATGACATTGCACTTGGATTTGTGCATGAAAAGTAATTTACGTAAATTGAGTTTCTTTCAGTCAAACCTGAAGCTTACCAGCTCTTTCTCTCGCTCTCTCTGCCCGTCTCCCCGTTGCTGCTTAATTCACCAAAAAGTAATGTGAATCAAAGAAAGTTTTTGAACTTGAACGAGCATGGAGATGTTTGACCACCACTCGCTTTGGATTAGGTCCAGTTCTTCACCAAAGCTTTAATGTAAATTTTCAGCCTGGAAACTGAATGAGCTCTGTGTGATTGGCTATTTAAGGTGAAGTGACTGGTGTTTGCCTTCTACAGGGACTTGGTCTGCTGATTAACCTTGTTGAGCATAGTGCTCGCAATAGACATTGTCTTGTCGATATGGAAACACCTTGTTCCTTTGACTCGTTCTGTGCTGTGGATGGAAACGATAGCTTAAGGATGGAAGGACAGGTGCGAGCGATCGAGGCCTTGGTGCAGGTGGGTATTGGTATATATTAATGATATATAAATCTAAGGGTCTCCGGTACCCTGTCCAATCTGACTGCCTGTAAGAATTTTTTGAGAAGGTGACCAAACAGGTGGATGAGGGTAAAGCAGTTGATGTGGTGTATATGGACTTCAGTAAAGCGTTTGATAAGGTTCCCACGGTAGGCTACTGCAGAAAATACGGAGGCATGGGATTCAGGGTGATTTAGCAGTTTGGATCAGAAATTGGCTAGCTGGAATAGACAAAGGGTGGTGGTTGATGGCAAATGTTCAGACTGGAGTTCAGTTACTAGTGGTGTACTACAAGGATCTGTTTTGGGGCCACTGCTGTTTGTCATTTTTATAAATGACCTGGAGGAGGGCGTAGAAGGATGGGTGAGTAAATTTCAGATGTCAAAGTCGGTGGAGTTGTGGACAGTGAGGAAGGATGTTACAAGTTACAGAGACATAGATAAGCTGCAGCGCTGGGCTGAGAGGTGGCAAATGGAGTTTAATGCAGAAAAGTGTGAGGTGATTCATTTTGGAAGGAATAACAGGAAGACAGAGTACTGGGCTCATGGTAAGATTCTTGACAGTGTGGATGAGCAGAGAGATCTCGGTGTCCATGTACATAGATCCCTGAAAGTTGCCACCCAGGTTGAGAGGGTTGTTAAGAAGGCGTACGGTGTGTTAGCTTTTATTGGTAGAGGGATTGAGTTTCGGAGCCATGAGGTCATGTTGCAGCTGTACAAAACTCTGGTGCGGCCGCATTTGGAGTATTGCGTGCAATTCTGGTCGCCACATTATAGGAAGGATGTGGAAGCATTGGAAAGGATGCAGAGGAGATTTACCAGAATGTTGCCTGGTATGGAGGGAAGATCTTATGAGGAAAGGCTGAGGGACTTGAGGCTGTTTTCGTTAGAGAGAAGAAGGATAAGAGGTGACTTAATTGAGGCATACAAGATGATCAGAGGATTGGATAGGGTGGACAGTGAGAGCCTTTTTCCTCGGATAGTGATGTCTAGCACGAGGGGCCATAGCTTTAAATTGAGAGGAGATAGATATAGGACAGATGTCAGAGGTAGGTTCTTTACTCCGAGAGTAGTAAGGGTGTGGAATGCCCTGCCTGCAACAGTAGTGGACTCGCCAACACTAAGGGCATTCAAATGGTCATTGGATAGACATATGGACGATAAGGGAATAGTGTAGGTGGGCTTTAGAGTGGTTTCACAGGTCAGCGCAACATCGAGGGCCGAAGGGCCTGTACTGCGCTGTAATGTTCTATGTTCTAATTGAAAATCATGGAAGTAGCTTTGTCTGTTTCTAAAAGCAATGTGCCCTTCCATCTATATAAAATAATCGAAGTGCCAGCTGGTGAGATGAAACTCTGCTGCCCATTACTGCTGATTCATGAACTATATTTAGCGTTTCCAATAGAGGGTTTAGGAGATGCTAATTTACTGACTCAGTATTTGACTACCTGTACTGAGAGCATCTCAATTGCTTGAGCTAGATGAACAAGTTCATGTTTTGAGCCTTTGTTTCAATGATTAGAAGTATAACAATGTGGATTTTGGAAAGTAGAGACTTATTGAGTGGGCTGAGAAATCCCTCCTGAGGCTGGTGTGTGTGCCATCCTGTGCTACTTTCCCACGCTTTAGTCTCCTGTTGTCTGCTGCAGGGTGTGATGAAGATGGCTGGGTGGATGCTCCTGTGGCGGATAAACATCAGTTGGGCCAAACAGTCTGTTTCGCTTCTGTATGTTCTCCAATTTGCCCTTCCAAGTTTTACAGATTGGTTTGCTTCTATTCTGATTGAACATGCTTAAGTTTGAGCTTTCTAAGTTTCTTGATATTAAATAGAGGTAGTGAAGAGTTATCCTCGGAAGAAGATTTATTCTCCAGACACATTCCACATCTGGGCAGGGAATTATCAAGCCTGAGTTGAAAGTCATCCAGTGGTCAAATCTTGCACTACCAGTTACTTCTGTATTTGTCTGAGTTAACCTGCTGCTGAGGATTCTGCAAACACATGCGCAGAGCTGCAGGCAGATACAACGGGTGTCCTGCCAGGGGTAGAAATTCAGCTGCATGGACAGAACTTTAATTTTTTATTTTGACTTGATTTCATTGCTTTGATTTCAACATTTTAAAAAATTGCAAGAGCTGAAGCTGTTGCTCTGGTATATAACGAATGTCCGGAGATTGGCATCTCCGCATGTTTCCTTGCTGTTGATATTTAATAGACATGTAAAATGGTACAGGCCTTCTTAATATTTTTTTCTTGCATCTTTCTGCATGTTCACACTTGATTTAATGGGAATATGTTTGTTTTTTCTGACAGTTATTCCTGCAGCGAGAGCGAGCAGCCCGCCTTGCAGAGACTGAGACCGATGACTTTATTAAAGACACACCAGTGCCACCTCAGGACCAGAGTGGCCAGTGGCAGGAAACCGCTGGGTCACTGGAATGGGTGCAGTCAGAAAACTGTACCAAGAGCGAGAATGAAAAGAAGGAGGAAGAGGATGAAGAAATTGACCTGAATAAAGGTAAGAAAGATATTTCCGCAATTAAGAGCTTCAAAATAAAATGTTATGCCTATATTGGTGAATTTATTTTATACTCTTCTTGCTTTTAAAGTATTTGCTCGTCTTTAGTCATTTCCATAAAGCATTGTGCTCATTCACTTCATTTGAGCCATCTTTTCTGAGGCTTCTAGTGAATAGAACATAGAACATAGAAAATACAGCACAGAACAGGCCCTTCGGCCCACGATGTTGTGCCGAACCTTTGTCCTAGATTAATCATAGATTATCATTGAATTTACAGTGCAGAAGGAGGCCATTCGGCCCTTTGAGTCTGCACCGGCTCCTGGAAAGAGCAACCTACCCAAACTCAACACCTCCACCCAACACCAAGGGCAATTTTGGACATTAAGGGCAATTTATCATTGGCCAATTCACCTAACCTGCCATCTTTGGACTGTGGGAGGAAACCGGAGCACCCGGAGGAAACCCACGCAGACACGGGGAGGACGTGCAGACTCCGCACAGACAGTGACCCAAGCCGGAATCGAACCTGGGACCCTGGAGCTGTGAAGCATTGTGCTATCCACAATGCTACCGTTCTGCCCTTAAGAACAAATAAATCTACACTATATCACTATATATATATTATATCATTTTACCGTAAATGAATGATACAGTTGAGAACTTCCAGTTCCTTCTGCACAGGTGTTGGATTTGTTAAATGAATGTGGTAATTTGCCTTTCGCCCTTAACTACAAGATGGTGGCAATGTTATTACCAGCTGTAATTGGCAGATATCCCATCAGTATTCAATCTATGTTTATCGTGCTGCTGATCTCCATTAGCTTTCTCAGAGGAGGAGGGCTTTGACAGCCCTTGTTGGGAGATTCACTTGGCACAAAAGAATGAGGCAGGTTTGTGTGTTTTCTTGGGCTGTGCTGTTAAGTAGTGGCATCTCTTAAACTGAGGTATATAAGATGACTTTGACGTGGAGCAGATGCTTTGTCTCATTCTGGAACGAGAGGTCATAGTCTCAGGTTAAGAGTTAGCAAATTTAAAACAGATGAGGAGAAACTGCTTCTCCCAAAGGGTTGTGAGTCTGTGGAATTTGCTACCTCAGTGCGGTGGATACTGGGGCAGTGAGTACATTTGAGGAGGAATTAGACAGATCTTTAATTGGTAATGGGTTGAAGGGTTATGGAGAACGGGCAGGACGGAAGAATTGAGGCCATGATGAAATCAGCCATGATCATATTGAACAGTGAAGCAGGCTCGAGAGGCTAAATTTCCCAATCCTGTTGCTAGTTCTGATGTTCTGAGAAATAACTATTCTGTCTGATTTCACCATCCAGCTCGTGGTCTGTAACCCTGTAGGTAAAAGCACCTCAATCACAAATCTGGTGCTCGTGATTAATATGGTGATTTCTTGGTTGATAAGGGGATCAGGGGTTATGGGGAGAAGGCCAGAGAATGGGGATGAGGAACATATCAGCCCTGATCGAATGGCGGGGCAGACTCGATGGGCCCAATGGCCTAATTCTTCTCCTACATCTTATGATCTAATATCTACCTTTGTCCAGGTTCTGCATTCAATATGTTCTTCATGCCACAAGTGATCATTCTGTGCTCTGCTCAGCACAGAATAAGATCACGAAGTCTGTTAGCATCAGCTCCGTATTGATAGCATAGAAAAAGGTTGCATTTGTCATTTGTTATTACCCAGATTCAAGACTTTCAGCTGCAGTTCTGGTATTTGTGTCCTTCAAGGTGTTGCTTTCTCTCGTATTTTTAAGCTTGTTTTGCGTTCCCTGTGAAGGAGTGCGGCAGAAATTAGTTATAGCTCCAAACGCAAATGGAGAAATTAAACTGACTTGTTCCAGAAGGAAATTTGGCTGGAAAATCAGAGCATACAAGAACAGTTTATCTTTCAGAAGTATTAACCACAAATCTTTGGCCACATCTGGAATCTACACCTCTATCGGATTAATCCGACCTTTTCTGCTTTACTTGCAGTGGTCGGAGCCATGAGTTTAGTATAGCTGCAAGTTCCATTGCCGCCTGGCTTGTGCTTAACACAGAGGAGCAATCATCCCTGGCTGCTCACTCCATTTCCTTTCTCCTGACCACTGCTTACTGTACAAAACAGTTTGTGGAGCGCTAAGCGAAGGCATTTTATCTGATTTTCCTCACGTTGGAACCATCTGTGTAGCATTTTCTTTTTAATGAGGTTCCCTTTATATTTGCAATAACTATTGGATGCTATTGTCTCTAACACTGGATATACACCATTGAAGTTCACTAAATAACCATGCATTTGCTTGCCACTACAATAAGCAGATGCCCAAAGCTGATATTTTGTTCTGTTTGATTTCTGATTTGACCCCAGGATGTAATTTCTGGAACATAAGTTGTCTTTGATGTAATCACTGTTCTAACAAATTAATAATAATAATCTCAGTCAATCTGCTGAATTTGATAAACTTGTTGTTTCACACCTTGTACATTAGCAAAACTCAATGCTTACTGTATTTTAGGCATTTAAATGCTGGAGTGAGGAACATTGTGAGCTGTGTTTATTTTAATTGTTCTGCAGAAATCAGGACAGTTGGGGAAACTGAGCATTAAATAAAGTTCATCCAAGATTCATTGGCTCCTCGATTTTACTGTTGGCTGCCATTTAGGGGCTGGTTTAGCACAGTGGGCTAAACAGCTGGCTTGTAAAGCAGACCAAGGCCAGCAGCGCGGGTTCAATTCCCGTACCAGCCTCCCCGAACAGGCGCCGGAATGTGGCGACTTGGGGCTTTTCACAGTAACTTCACTTGAAGCCTACTTGTGACAATAAGCGATTTTCATTTTTAATTGAGAGCAAAAACAAAAACCAGCCCTTGAAGCTCAAATGTTCAAAGCAGGGTGCCAACAAATGTTGCATTTAAAATGTGTATGAGACAAGGTATGAATCCTTGTGACAACAGGGCAGTGCTAGCATACTCTAACAATGCTTTCATCATTTGAAACCTCAGACCCAAACTTCTTTCCCCCCCTCCCCCTCAATATTCCCACCTCCACTTCCACCAATCCCACCAATGCAGCTGCACTGTTGTTGAAAAGTGTTGGATAAATTTGTATCATCTTTTCCAGCCCTGCAGCATGCTGGAAAGCACATGGAGGACTGCATTGTGGCCTCATACACAGCACTGCTTCTTGGTTGCCTCTGTCAAGAAAGTCCGGTGAGTAAGGGCATCACCTTTTGGCGATGGTTTTGAATCAAAACCTGTTTTATGTTCTGTTTACTAATTTAATTTTTTATTTATAAATAAGCAGTGCAGACAGGCGAGTCATGATTTGAGCAGAGCACATCAGAGTCCATAGTTTATTTGGGGGCAGGAGTCTGTAATTGTTAGTTGTCATGTTGTCACAGATTGTGGCTGGGGTCCAGTTCCATGGTGTTGCCGGTGCTTCCATTACCACTTCCTGCCTGACTGTGAGTATCAACAGGATATTGATAACTGGGTACCACGGCCAACTCTGACACCACGTGCACTTCCAACAGTAGCAGTCAGCACCCTGGCTGAACCCCCCCCCCGCATTCTAGTCCAAGATACTGGTAATTATAATTGTTTTGGTATCTGGAAGCTGGGTAGGTAGTGTGATGGCCCTTAGTAATTATTCCTAAATTGCCATGTCCTGAATTAACCCATTTAATACCAATTATCCTGGGTGGTGAGCTGGATCTGTCTACATGTGACCGGTCATGGTGGCGCAGTGGTTAGTACTGCTGCCTCACGGCCAGAGACCGGGTTTGATTCCAATCTTGGGTGACTGTGTGGAGTTAGCACATTCTCCCTGTATCTATGTGGATTGCTCCTGTTTCCTGCCACAGTCCAAATATATACAGGTTAGGTGGATTGTCCGTGCTAAAATTGTTCCTTCGTATCCAAAAGTTAGGTGGGGTTGTAGTGGGGTTGCCTCCCCGAACAGGTGCCGGAATGTGGCGACTAGGGGCTTTTCACAGTAACTTCATTGAAGCCTACTTGTGACAATAAGCGATTATTATTATTATTATAGTGTTGCAGGGATAGGGTGGGGGAGCGAGCTTGGATGGAGTGTTCTTTCAGAGGATTGGTGCAGACTCGATGGGCCGAATGGCCTCCTTGCACTGTAGGGATTCTAGGATTCTGTGAACTACTGTCTATCCCAAGCTCTAAAACTGATGCTAAAACCCAACATTTCCCTGAATCTTAATGTTTTTTATGTTCTTTTAGGTTAATGTCACTACTGTGAGGGAGCTTTTACCTGAAGGTGACTTCTCCATTATGACTGAGATGTTGCATAAGTTTTTGAATTTCATGAATCTTACGGTAAGTGTGAGAGTTGGCCGAGTGACAAATGCAGATATTCATTTCAATGGGAAATTGGTGCTCTGCTCCAGTGGAAAGCTCAAATTCTGGTTTCTGGCAAACACCCACAGACGTGAAGAGTTGTCCTTACTTTGCTGTGTCTCTTTCTCCAACACTGCCCCACAACAGATATTTTTAACAATACCTCATTAGAACAGTGACAGATGCTCCTGTTTATCATCATTTTCTTTTCTACTCTATGAATTCTATTCAACTTGTTTCTTCGGGAGGAAAACCATCTTACCTAGAAACATAGAAAATAGAAGCAGGATGAGGCCATTCAGCCCTTTGAGCTTGCTCTGCCATTCGTTATTATCATGGCTGACCATCAAGTTCAATACCATGATCCTGCCCCCCCCCCCCCATATCCCTTGATCTCTTTAGCCCAAGAGCTGTATCTAATTCCTTCCTGCAATTACACAACATTTTGGCCTCAACTATTTTCTGTGGTAGTGAATTCCACAGATTCACCACTCTCTGGGTGAGATTATTGCTCACCTGAGCCCTAGAAGTCCTCAAACTATGATCCCTAGTTCTGCACTGTCCCACCATCGGGAACATTCTTTCTAAATCTAACCTGTCTAATCCTGTTGGAATTTTATAAGTTTCTATCACATCCCCTCTCATTCTTCTAAACTCCAATGAATGTAATCCTAACCGACTTAGTCTCTCCTCATATGACAGTCTCACCATCCCAGGAATCAGTCTGGTAAACCTTTGCTGCAGTCACTCCATAGCAAGGACACCAAAACTGCACACAATACTCCAGGTGTGGCCTCACAAATGCCCTATACAATTGCAGTAAAACATCTCCATTCCTATACTCAAATCCTCTCGCTGTGATATGATAACGATAATCGCTTATTGTCACAAGTAGGTTTCTAATGAAGTTACTGTGAAAACCCCCTAGTCGCCACATTCCGGCGCCTGTTCGGGGAGGCTGGTACGGGAATTGAACCGTGCTGCTGGCCTGGGTTGGTCTGCTTTCAAAGCCAGCGATTTAGCCTTGTGCTAAACCAGCCCCTGAAGGGCAACATACCTGCTGTACCTGTGCGCTTACTTTCAGCGACTGATGCACGAGGACACCAAGATATTGCTGAGTATCCACCTCTCTCAAATTACACCCATTTAAATAATCTGCCTTCCTATTTTTGCTACTGAAGCCGATGGCCACACATTGATCCACATTATACTGCATCTACCATCTGCCCACTCAGCCTGGCCAAATCCTGCTGAAGTATTTCTGCATCCTCCTCACAGATCACCCTCCCACCCAACTTGTATCATCTGCAAATGTGGAGACAATACATCTAGTTCTCTCGTCCAAATCATTATTAATATATAGTGTGAACAGTTGGGGTCCTAGCACAGATCCCTGCGGTACCCCACTAGTCACTGCCTGCCAATCAGTAAAATGACCATTTATTCCATGTTTTGCTTCCTGTCTGCTAACCAGCTTTCTATCCATCTCAATGGGATTCTGTGACTCGTGTTCCACAGGGATCAGTGCTGGGACCTTTTTCTGTTTGTAGTTTATATAAATGATTTTGAGGAAAATGTGACTGGTCTGATTAGTAAGTTTACGGACGACACAAAGGCTGGTAGAATTGTGAATAGCGATGAGGACTGTCTGATGATACAGCAGGATATAGGTTGGTTAGAGACTTGGGCGGAGTGATGGCAGATGGCGTTTAATCCGGACAAATGTAAGGTAATGGATTTTGGAAAGTCTAATACAGGTGGGAAATATGCAGTAAATGGCAGAATCCTTAAGAGTATTGACAGGCAGAAGAATCTGGACTTGCAGGTCCACAGGTCACAAAGTGGCAATGCAGGTGGAGAAGATAGTCAAGAAGGCATATAGCATGCTTGCCTTCATCGGCCGAGGCACTGTGTATAAAAATTGGCAAGTCATGCTGCAGCTGCATGGAACCTTAATTAGGCCACACTTATAGTGTTCAGTTTTGGTCGCAACACTATCAGAAGGATGTGGAGCTTTGGAGAGGGTACAGAAGAGGTTTACCAGAATGATTCCTGGTATGGAGGGCATTAGCTATGAGGAGAAGTTGGATAAACTCTGTTGTTCTCACTGGAATGACGGAGGTTGAGGGGCGACCAGATAGAAGTCTACAAAATTGAGGGGCATAGACAGAGCGGATAGTGAGAAACTTTTTCCCAGGGTGGAAGAGTCAATTACTGAGGGCTATAGGTTTAAGGTGTGAGGGGCAAAGTTTAGAGATGTGCGAGGGAAGTTTTTTACACCAGAGGGTAGTGGTGCCTGGAGCTTGCTGCTGGAGGAGGTGGTGGAAGCAGATATGATCGTGACATTTAAGCGACGTCTTTACAAATACATAAATAGAATGGGACTAGAGCAGATGGACTCCGGAAGTGCAGAAGGTTTAAGGTTGGATAGGCATCATGATCGGTGCAGACTTGGAGGGCCAAAGGGCCTGTTCCTTTTCTTTTTTCTTTGATTGACCTGATACTACCCTTACTGCAATTCGTATCTGCCCCCTATAATTCTTGACTCCCTTGTCGATCAAAAATCTGTAAATCAATCTTGAATATATTCAATGACTTTGCTTCCACTGCTGCTCAATGGGGAAGAGAATTCCAAAGTCTAATGACCCTCTGAGAAGAAACTGGTAGCTGATAGTGACAACTCTGCTCGCATGACCGTGAAAAGATTTCAGCAAGCTCTCCCAGTTTAATTGACTCATTTTGTGATACATACAAACAAGTGTGTGGTTTTAGTTTTGTTTATTTTTACTGGGAAATTTACTCTTTTACAAAATCCTTTTTTTTTTTTTTTTTAAATCTTAAATGTTACACAGTAGGATGGAACTGATGTGTTGTGACGGTGGGGAAGCCTCTTACAAATACCTACCTATGAGTCAACCATCTGCACCATGCGTCTCATATATTTTCTCTCCTCCCTCCAGTGTGCTGTGGGAACGACGGGACAGAAGTCCATCTCACGAGTGATTGAATACCTGGATCACTGCTAAAGGACAATGGGTTTCTGCTGCAGATAGGCTGTGCTCTGTCCCTTGGAGTTAACCGCTCCCTCGTCAACCAGCTCCTATGGAAAAGACCACTCCACCCATCCCCACTGTCCAAATGAGGAAAACTCCAAAGGAATGTCGCACCCTGCTTTGTCAGTGATCTTGCTTCTGAAGGAAACCATGGCCATTGCACAGTCTGACCAAAACAAGCAGTGCTTGACTGACCGAGCAGATTCAGTCCGGTTGAGTGAAATGAGGAAAAGGCAGATCTGAGGATGAATGACATGTGCTTTTTATTTTTTTGTTATTGGGCAAATGTGATGGTAGTATATAGAGCTAATTATTCCATACCCATAGGGTTACAATCAACCTCATTCTTATCATTTGGAGGTTCTATCCTGCAACATCAAAATTCAGAATTGAAGTTAATGACCTTGGTCATACCAGAGTATTTAGTGATTTTTCATTGATCAAATTTATGGGTCTAGTGTGGGTATGGAATAAATCTTGCGCCATACATGTTTTTGTTATGGTTACCTTATAAATGGAGAGATTGTTTATGGTAATCATTGGTCATGAACATGGAGTATGTGGGGGATTGACAACGAACTCACCTTCCACCAGAAAAGTTATGCAACCCTCTAGAATGGTTATTTGCTTTACTGCAAGCTGAACAGATTTGAGCTGTTTACGTTTTGACTCGTGATCTATATATAGAGTTGCTTAATACAGATATATAATTATTATAAAAGTTGATGAGACTTGCTCTAATTCCTCTGGTCTGTTCAGCTTGCATTAAAATGAATGGCCCCTAATAAGCTATCAATAACAATCTGGATTTGTCAAGAATACTGTGACATCACGTATTGGATGAGTATTTGGTTCAAAAGCCTTTATTCGAAAGTAAAATCATTTCAGAGTTCAACTGGGAAAGCACGTCAGCCATGGCTAATTCCAAGCCTGACTTTGTATTCAGTTACCTGGGATTATCTGTGGGATGGAGTATCAGTGGGGCTATAGAGAATTGTACAAGTAAGGTGCGTATTTCAGGGTAACTGCTAGAGTGCTGCAGAGCTATCAGCTGCTATCCTTTAATAATTATTTGCCAAATTTGGGTTGTGACTAGTCTTTGTTTCCACTTTGAATGTGTTGATATCCTGGTCTGTTTTTGAGTCTGACTATGTAATACTGAGAACCATCCAGAAGCAGCTGTGAGTTTGAAGACTGGAGTGAAACCATGTTCATTTTCTTCAGAAACTCACCTAATGCAGGAAATTCTTGTCTTTAGTTGTATCAAATACAGGAAATAGTCAGATCTGGAGAACAGGAAGTACCGGTATGTGAAATGCAGTCATAGGTTCATGATCTAAATATATTGGCTCTCAGCTAAATTTCCTTCAGCTGAGTTTTCACGAGAACAGGGCAGGTCCAAATCTGATCTTGCTGATAATATTTTTAGGTTTAGTTGAAATTTCCGCTGCCTTCGCTGATAATTTCAGGATACAGGGCAATCCTACAGAGCAGAGGAGGTAGCTATTGGCATGTGCCGTCTCCACTATCACTCCATTCTCTTCTCCTCTCTCCTCTAAATTGAATTAGCTGTGAAGATTTTGCAGCTAATCCAGGAGATCTGAGAGAGCACAGATGCACCTTAATTTCCATATCAAACTGGTCTAATAGGGAAATGTGTTCCAGGGTGGGCGGTAAAGTTGAATCATTGTATCGGTAGGTCTACCAATAGCCGTGTTGAAAATGTTAAATGTCTTAAATTCTGAAGTTGATGGTTTCTTTCCACAAGATTAAAAACCAAACTTCCGAGTCCTGAAGGCAGTAATGTTCACCGGTAAGACCAGGGGCTCAGCTACGTTTCTGTCCTCGATTTGGGACAGTCTAAATTGGCAGACATCTATCTCATCTTGTGATCGGGTAATGGATTTGCTCCAAAAGCTGACAGTCTACCCATACTCACTGACCTTCACAGGATGTCCAGTCTGATTTAACCTTCTAGATGGTAACTGGTTTAATTTTGATACTGACAAAAGAACTTTGGACTGTTAAAGAAAGTAATATGAGGGAAAACTTGGTGCAACTAATCCTCCCTGGGGCATGATTTACAATGAAAATAATGCTGTGGAAGATTACCCTTTTAGACTTCATGCTGCACCTGTCAGCAAGCGACCCTACAGAAACTTTCTTTTTCTGTTGGATTTGAGATTGCATCAATACTTCAATTTACCAAATGGACTCATTTTGCACCTTCTCAATCTGAACATCCATAGCAAAAATGCAAGCTGAATTCTCCATCGCGTCACAGAGTACAGTGGGAACTGTATTCAATTAATGTTCGACTGGCGAAGGAGCCAAGACCTGGAAATGTGTAAGTGGACGTTGGATTTGTTCGACAGTGTTCTCATCTTGAGACTTTCCATTGAGATTTACAGCTTGTGGCCTCGTCATCAGAACTACACCACAGGAGGAGACCATTCTTTGCCTCACCATTCTAATGCTACTTGTGCTTCTGAATCTGAAAGGTTTTCATGGAAAGAAATGCTGTTTTTCCTTGACAACATTGGAAGAAGCTTGCTCTGAAGATCGTTGAGGCGGGAGTATGTTCTGGTTCAAGGCTATCTGTTCAGTGTACTTGTGTGGATGATCACAAGTATTAATTATTTAGTTGTGGAAAACCAATCACTGAAGGATTGGGATAAGCATTGACAAAGTATCCTGATCCTTATGGTAATCAACCAAGTTTCACCCTACTCCTGTCATTTTGTTTGTTTTTTAAAAAAGTGATTAGGAATTAATTTAATTGCTGCTTTTACTTAGTGAGAAGTATGATCCAGCCAGCCTTACAGTAGCTGGATTTTAATGGTAATTACTAATTGATAATCAGCAGTAACAGCAAAGAGGACAAATTGTTTTGTAACTTGCTGAGAAGTTGGCATATTTTTCACCAGATATTGAACATCCCTCATTGATGCTCTCAAATTTAAAACAATTATGTAACATGAAAGAAACGCTGAAGAGGACCAGGAGGCGGCACAATATGTTAACCTCAGGAACCCAACTTCTAACCGAACATAGACTGGTGTCTCCTGTCTTTCAGGATACTGTGTGCATTTTATTTTTAATTAGAGGGTCTCCATAATAAATGTTTGTTGCAAAAAGCTGCTCACAGTTCATCAACAAATTGGCTTTATGTATTGTCTCTTTGAGGCAATAAAGGAAGTTGGTGGGACAAGTGGAAACGGTGCACTGATCATTAGGGGATGCTGTTTTGAAATTGGAATTAAGGTAAAATAATGGCAGTAGAAAAAAAAATTGTTTTGCATTTGCTTAACTGTAGTTGACCTGAGTGACCTCCATTTTGCTGCAGTATGCCCAAAGTGCTGTGTTCCATTCCCTCCAGTGACATTTTGAGAAATACCTGGGAATGTAGATTGGAGAAATTATAGACCAAGATAATCGAGTGTCTGCTTAACTGTCCTTCCAAAATGAGCAGAACCATCTGCTGGAACTATTTGGTAAGACGTTGGCACAAGTCGATTTTGTGTGAAACAGGTCTCGTGTGTCTGCTGTTTAGCCAGTCTTCAGTTTCTGATTACATCAGACTTAGGCTGATTGTGAAACCTCACCTCTAAGCTGTTGGTCAGGGAAGTTATTTTATTCAGGGCGATTAAGAACTATGCAGATGATATATATTACAATAAAATTATATGTCTTTCTCCATCCCCATTGTTTTGCTCCCTGCCTTTATTTTGTGACTCGTCAGTCTCCAGGGCCATTCCTAGGGATTGTCAATACTGCTTATTATTAAGGTTCAGAGATGTATAAAGAATGGTCCCAGAATCTAGCCCCTCCTCCTGCAGGTAAGTGTCCAGCTTCTGTCCAGGATCGATCATCAACAGTCTGGACTGAATGTGGAGTGTGCAAGGAAACAGTTTTTTTTAAGCCTGTTGGATAACATGCACTTTGTTCATTTATTATGCCCTCTTAAGGGATCTATTCCCACTTCTGTTTAATCTCAAGAAACTGAAAGCCAGGTTTGGTGTGTGCTATAACCTCTCTTCAGCTTGTGCATGTTACCATGCCAAGAATCTATATCCTGGAGGAGCAGATGCCAGTTCTTGCTCAACTTAACTTAATAGCAGGTGGCTGAATGAGTCTTTCTTACAGGTCTTCCTGTTTTAGGGTAGGCGAACATAGAAATATCCCCATTAGGGGAGGGGTGTGAAGGCACTCTTTCCGCCTGAGTAGTTTGTTGCAGTGCCTAATTCAAGCCATGTCAGTGATATTGGCCGTGAACCTTGCTGCTTTTCTTCACTGATGTTCATGCTTGTTTTTCTTGTAAATGTAGTATTTCTGCACCTCCCATTTCCCAAGAATAATTTTAATTATGATGATCGAAAGCTCATGATTTGATCTTGACTAATCTGGTCTTAAGCTGCATAGTGCCAGCTTGACAGTTATGGGTATATGGAAATACATCTGTGTTCAAAATGAATCAGAATTAGTAGAGACACAACATATATATTGGGTGAGTGGAGCATACTTTCGCAGTGTTTGTTGCAGCAGTTTTTTTTCCAATTATTGCTTGAAGACCTATTTTCCTACTGGGTCAAGGTATCAGACATCCTGTTGCTTGAAGAGTATGGTCCTGTTATCAGACGTTCCAGCTGCTATGGTGTTTCTTCCAGGATTCACCTTGTGTAAATTCTAATTTTGTTTTGGAGAGGCCACACAAAGTTTAGTAGCCCACATGGAATAGGTTTTCTTGAATTTAAAAAAGAAAATTGCTGCATTGTTTTAAAGGCTGTTCCTGCAGTTTACCCAGATTACTCAAATTGAGGTTCATAGCTTTACTTATATTCACTTCAGTCAGTTGTTGAAAGCTGTGAGCACAGTTCCTGTCATAGTTCTTGACTTCTTGTGGATGTTGGTGTCTCAGCCTCTAAATGTTTTTAGGTTGATAAATATTCTCATCAACTGTAATTGTTCTCAAATAAGAGTCCTGGGTCTGAGATTTTAAAGCCATTTTTATATTTGTGAAGACACTTTTAATAGTTTTAATCAGATACAACTTCAGTTTAATTCTGGATTGTAATCTGCATAGATTCGACACTGGTTCTTTTAATTAGTGTGCTTCTATTTGCTATAGCCAAATCTTGGTTTTCGATAAATATTGGAATTCTGAATTATTACCCCAGTTACCCTACTCAGTCATTGTCATGGAGGAACCATATTTCCATTGTTCATATTCCAAGTTTGGCACAATTTTGAAGCATTAATGTATTCTGATCTGCTTCTAACCCAAACATTGTAGTATTCATTTAGTACTAGGCTTCAAATTAAATGGAGACATTGATAATTTATTCAATTTAAGTCTGTATTTACAGCTTGATTCCTCGGATTTTAAAAAAATGCAGTTCATTGTTATCTGGGAAGGAGAGAGATCTTCCTGGTCATGGGTAGCTGCCAATTCAGGTACCTGACTGATATGATGGGTGTAATTGACTAAATATTTTGTTGCAACCATTCCTGTAGGTTTTCTCTCTCCCCAGTTTTCAAATCAAGTTATTAAAGCCCAAATTTATAAAGCTGTGCATTTGAACATGACGTGTTCATATGGGCCCTGGGCAAAAATTGCTTTTAGCTGTGGATGGATCATCAGTGCTTCACTCTTTGTAGAATCGGGTAATGTCAACATTAATATGCAGGATTGCCTCAATGCTGCAATTGTCCTGAAAATGGCACGGGCTCAAATTACTATTCGGTGTTGTATTAAAACTTTTAAATCTACAACCTGTGCTGCTGGGTGATCAAGTTTGGATACATTTCAATTAGCAGGTACTGATGTTGCTCAAAATCCATTCCACATCTGATAAATAAAGATTTCTGGTAATCTGCAGCTGGATATTTCCACACTTCCTAACCCAGCTGTATAAAGTTATTCTGGTGATGTTTTGGAAATATACTTTTATATTTGTAAATGCTTCTGGAGCTGTGCATTGAGTTTGGGAATAGAAATAGATGTTTATGGGCAGGAGTCTCCATATCATTTACCAAGGAGGAAATTTACCAAAAGGTGACAACTTTTGCTTGTGTCTCAATTGAAGAATGTCACCGATTCTAACAATTGTTTCATGAATTCAACTTTTTTTTCACTATTTGCGTTCACGTTGCTTTATGGATAGCTTGAGGGAAATGGCATTCTTTGTTGGCTTGGGATTATCCGCATACCCTGAGGTTTTTCAGTCTTCCCTTCAAACTCCCTTCTTTTGATCTTGTTTTGGGAGTGGGCGAACCTCATTCATGCTAACAGCATGAAAACAAGCATTCAGTAGCTCAGTCAACTCTATCCTTTATTTTTGCAATTATTTGGTTTGGTTTTACAATTTTATCTTTTTTCTGCTCAGTTGAGACTTTTTAAAGCTGAACTTACTTTGGGAGATGAGCCCTTTCAATGTTCATTTATTTATAAAAGGTTTGGGACTTTGTAATTACTGTATTGGTGAGAATTTAAAACATAAATGCCTTAATAGATGGCTTTGGAGAATTTATGTAAATTAGAAATATATTAATTATATTGTAAACCAAAGTTTGGGTTTTCAGATCATTCCAGAACGAGAGGACGAGCTGAAATAGTCATAGTGAAAACTTTGTCAGTTGATAAAATTCAATTAAAAGTTTGGTTTTGAACTGGAAGGTGTTGACAGATTCTGGTAAATGGTGTCTTTAGCTGGTGTCACATGCCATAGGGCTAATGGGTAACCATCACCACAACCGCTGGCTGCAACAGACAGTGATTTAAAGTTCCACTCGTTTAATTCTGTTTTCCACCAGAGGAACTTGGTGTAGGAAGAGGAATTGAAGTGATTTGTGGCAATAGTGGATTTTTTAAGTTGGAATATCTGAAGAGATATATTTCAAGTAAATTGCATTAAAGCAAATGAGGGAAGAAATGTTATTCAAAAGCCCAGCCTGATCGAATATTCAGCCGCCAATGAGTGGCACCATCGCCATTCCCATTTTCCTGTATAATCCGTTAAAGCTTTATAGAGGGTTATATTTCAATAGCAATTACTATTTCGAGTTTTCCTGCAAAATAACTGAGTTTTTGTTGCCAAAATTAATGAGTAAATTGAGATCCTTGAATATATGCACAAACTTTATGATGCAGCTGGCATGCCTGTGATTCTCTGATTGAGAATCATTTGAAATCAAAGTATTATTTTAACAAAAGGTCAGACCTGTCTACTTGTAGCTCAGGCATTCATTGATCATGTGTGCAACAACTGTGGAAAACCATTCTCGGTTTTAATTACCAATCATCTGATAATGTTTTGAAAAATTAAAATTAAGCTAGTTATTTTGGAAATCTGGATTGTAATTAAATTGCCCCATTTATCACTATATTCCTCTTTACAATACATTTGCAATGAGTTGAGAACGAAGAAAATGTGTCCAATAAATGTTTCAATTAACCACATCCATTATGTGGCATTAGATGTACTTTTAATACAAAATAATATGTGCCTATGAATTAAATTCACTTTATAGTCTGCTGCTGGGCTTGGGGACTCCCGACAGATGCCTCAACATAAATGCACCTCTGTAATAAGGATAGAATTGCATTACGTCAGATACTTTCCACAGCTGTTGTTTAAATTACTCATCTATCCAAGATTTTTCTCACTTTGGTTTTGTTTAGTGTGCAGAATGTGTGAATTTAATTGTTGTGAGAACAGAGAAACCGTTTCATTTGCTTGCATTAATCCAGTTTCAAAACCATTTGCTACATTTGTTGACATGCACGCAATCTAGACATCCTGAACTTTGCATAGCATTCCTCGGTTTAAGGTGATAGCAGTTTTGGAACCTGTTGTGTAGTGGAGGTGCATGTGCTCCAACTCTGGGAATTCAGGAAGGAGATGTTGATCTTAAAATTGAAATCTGCGACATGGCTGATGTTTAAAGTCTCCAGCAGTGGGATATTAAACCAATTTTGAGTTTGCTTCTCAAC
The DNA here is from genome assembly GCF_047496885.1 of Scyliorhinus torazame. Classification (NCBI taxonomy): domain Eukaryota; kingdom Metazoa; phylum Chordata; class Chondrichthyes; order Carcharhiniformes; family Scyliorhinidae; genus Scyliorhinus; species Scyliorhinus torazame. The sequence goes on along the minus strand of NC_092734.1, from coordinate 1,759,342 downwards.
GAGTTGACATTCAGCAGAGAAATGCTATAAAATATTTGTTCTAATGGGAGGGGCAATTAAAACTCCGTAGAACTTCAAAGAGTTTATTTCTCAGCTAGGCCATGTTGTTTTTGGCCCTGCACAACTCCAATCCTGTAATCCAATCCTCCCAATTTATGGAAGTTGGAATGGGTGAAATGGCTGCCCTGTAACTGGAAGGTTTTCCTATAGTTTTGTAGACTTCCAATATATCTTGTGTATTTAAGCAGCAAATTTCTAATTGATAAATTTCATAGGCGTCTAAGTGTGCATTTATCAGGATTCAGCTGCCCATTGGCCTGTTAACATGTTTCAGTATGACAAAATCCCAGTTTGGTTGTAGTTTTGTGAATGAGAGCTGTTGCTGAAGTATTTTTTTGGTGTGGAGGTTACTTCTGATGCAGTTCCACATGAAATTGCAGCCACTTGGTCCAAGATCTAGTGGCAGCACTCTCTGTGCACTGTTATTTACTCATGGGGTTTTTCACATTAGTAAAACTCCAGCGTCTACACTTAGATTGTTTTCATTCCATTCAGTTGTAATCACATGACTGCAAAGGGTATCCGAGGGCATAATCAGAATGAGTTTGAAATAAATTTTAAAAATGACTTTTTGTAAATAGTTGTGTAAATATTGGCAATTGGAAATTTAGAATGGTAGAAATACTTTTCAGAATCCGATCCTATTTTTATTTTATACAGTATTTCTCAGTTGCAATCTTTCAGAGTAAAAGCCAAATGGCAGGAAATAGAGTTTGTACCAGTTTCATGAAGTATGTCTTTGGTTACCTGTAAATAATTTTAACTCAAATAAAAATTGCTACTTTCAGTACAGTTGATGCTGTAGCTTGTTTTCTTCTGTATGCATACTTTTTATAGGGTATAAATAAAAGGACACAA